>NC_045765.1:98776684-99081684 GCF_008692025.1 Phocoena sinus | reverse complement strand
TTAAGAGATCCTAATCTCAGTAAAGAACTTTTATTCATTCTTTATATACATAAACTACTCTGAGAGAAGATAAATTTATTAACTCTTCCGAAGTGCCAGACATTTTGAAAATACCCAAATAACTCTTAAAGTCAATCAAACCACTGAATCATAATTGTTAAGTCAAATTATGTGAGTAAAATTGTCAAATTGAAAAATTGATATTTAACACTAGAGTTGAAACCAATATACTAGATTGAAAACACTTTCAGTCTCATAGAAATATTAGACAATTTTACTGTTATTTTCATCTTTTGAGTTTATCATTTGTTTGTACATAGAAAATTAATTACTTATGTGATTTATTTTTCCCTAATAAAAAATTGGGGGATAAAGCAAAACACCATAAGTAGAGCATATTCTCATGGTCTGTGGTCCTTTTATACCTGATCTTCCAACTAAATGGAAACTAGGCTTTTTCCATTAACAATATGAAATAAGTTGCTCCTGCCAGCACACTTCTCAGTGAACAAAATGGGTAATATTAAAAGAGCATCAGTTGGCATTAACCAGCAGTTTCAACAGAGGCCACAAACTGAGTGGATAAGGAAATGAAATTACTTTCTCAGTCCTTGGAGCCATTATTAAAGTTTCTGAGGCTCACAGAAAGAGCTTGTGCATCTTACGTTGCCTTTGCCTTTCTTGCAGGTTATCTTAAAATTTTATTCCCAGAAGTTATCCTGAGCACTAAATTTTCTTAAGAATTATTTTTGGCAAGTCAGGATTATGTGATTAAGGTTTCACCAAGTCTCAACTGGAATTAATTTCTAGAAGACACTCACTATCCCATATCCCCTGATTCAGCATTTCATTCTTTACAGTTTCACAATAATGTCAGCCTAGAGGCAATTTTACCAGCCAATTTTTTGCTCTATATTTAGATTAGTATCATGATAATATGTGTGATACATCTGAGAAAGGGAAGCAAAATAGTAGTCTGGAAAAATACAATATTAATATTTATAAAGGTAAGTTTTATGAAATCTCAGTTTCAGCTAATTTTGCTTCAGAGGATGAAAGAGCTCCCCTTAGGCACAATTTGTCCATTTTTCCTCACTCATATAACATCTTAAGTATCACTTTACAAATGAGGCTGTGCATTTTCATTAGTAGTTTCTCCCTTAAGCGTAAAAGTGGAACTGAATATTTGCTGTTGAAAAGAAATCGTACCATTGTCAGATTGCCCAAAAACAAGTATTGTGGAGATTTCTTCTTAAATTGAATAGGAAGGGTAATCAACTCTACATAAACTTCCTAAAATACACATCTCATGCTGAGAAAAAGAGAAAGTGTATCTTTTTAAAAAAGTTTTTATTTATAAGCCACACAGAGTAAGTGAGACAAGTAAATACATGAACTCTGAAAAGTTAAGGCCTTTTTTTCTCAGCAAATGTGTGATACTTTTGAAGTTAGTGATGTGCCACCTGTAGAAATATGAGCCATGAATAAGTCATCCAAGGTTAAATAATGCAATTGCAAGGCTTTTACTGAACACATGCACACTAGAATGGAGGTACTATTTTATGTGAAGCCAGTGTTTTCTGATAAGATTTTTGAAAATTAGGATGGGCTGGAACTACATATGGGAAAAGAGATTGCAATCACTGTAATTAATCTACAATATTTTGAAAGCAAATTAAAAAATCCATTTTTATTTCTTGTTTATAATTGAGTCAGGTCACAACCTCTTTGAACATTACATGATACATGTTAGTTACGCCACAAGACCTTCTTGATCTTGGGTTGACTTGGAGTTTTGACCTTGCCCCAGAACACAAGGCATTCTTGTTAACTGATGAAGAGGTCACTGGGCTTACAGCACAGTCTTGGTGTTTTATTTAAATTGTTCAATAATAAGGTGAAGAGGAATACTCCTGAGAATGACCATAATAGATTTATGCCTTTTTGTTATTAAGACCTCTTAAGATAATTGTTTTCCAAATTATAATATGATCTTTTTAGAACTTCCAGATTTAACATTGTTTATGCTGGTCAGATTCCATTTTTGCTGTTTCACATTGTGTTAATTTTCATTAAGCTTTTTACATTTGAGACCTCTTAGGTTCATTTAAAATTCATTGCCGTATATTTTTCTCTTAAGATAACAAGATCAAAGTTATGGTTCTGTTCCTCAGAATGACTGTATTAAATGTTTTAATGCTGCTCATGTATTGAAAAGTTATTTATGTGTGTGTAAACATATAGCAGTTTATATGTAAATATGTGTTTAACATAGGTAAGTGCATAAAAATACATTTCAATTAGACATTAATACTACAAACCTCATTTAGGTATTGAGAGGGCTTAAACGACCTCAAAAGAAAAAAAATCATTCTTTTTTAGAATGTATCATGTCTGAATAAAATATCTAAATATTTGATTTTTAAATCAGCAGTCTGTAACCTAGGCTAGTTTTCCTTAAAGTCATTAAGGACCTGGATATCTTTAAATGTTTGCTGATTTTTACTAAATATTACCTTGTAAGTGAGTTTTATGATCATTTCACTTCTAAGTATCCAATCAGAGCTAGTAAAGACTATATAAACATTAGAATTCATGATGACCCCCTTTGAAAAACTAATTCATCTAGCCCCAGAGTTTCAGATGTTAAAGAAAATGTTTACGACATGTGGAGAAATGATGTATTAAGGAATTGGGAACATAAGTCTGCATCATATTCGGTTAGCCAGTTTTTCATTAATTATAGTCATGATGTCTTGAAGGATTTTATTTACATAAAATCATAGTAAACAGTTTTGCATGTACGATTTTTTTAAAGGGAGAGTCTTTTTATGGGCGAGTTCTCTACTCAACAATTTTACCTTAAATATTTTCTAATAATTTACCAAAATAAAAAAGTGAACTAATCTCATTATGGTTTTTCTTCTTTTAACATGAACTTTATTGATGTATAGTTAACATAAAATAAAACTGCACATATCTTATGTGTATAGTTTGAGTTTTGACAAATGTATACATTGGTATAAACACTATCACAATCAAGATATTGAACAATTCTCTCACCCCAGAGAGTACCCTTGTTATTATTTGCAGTCAGTCTCCCAACCCCCAATTCAGGCAACCACTGGTCTAATTTCTATCACAGAATAAGCATAACTACTCTAAAATAAGAAAAATTATCTTACAGTAGTCATTCTTGTTCTATAATTTCATATAATTTAAATTATATAATTTGTTGCTGATCTGGCCTTATTTGCTCATAATGGTGTTTTGCTCCAGAGTGGCTGTATCAATTTACATTCCTACCAACAGTGCAAGAGGGTTCCCTTTTCTCCACACCCTCTCCAGCATTTATTGTTTGTAGATTTTTTGATGATGGCCATTCTGACCGGTGTGAGGTGATACCTCTTGGTAGTTTTGATTTGCATTTCTCTAATGCTGATCTGGCCTTATTTGCTCATAATGGTGTTTTGGGGACATATCCAAATTGTTCCATGTATCAATAGTTTTTCTTTTATTTCTGAGTACTGTAATACTATTGATATATACCAACATTTATCCATTCATCTGTTGATAGAAATTTAGTTTGTTTTCACTTTTCAGCTATTATGAATAACGTTACTTGATCATTCATGTATGATGCTTTATGTAGGTAAATTGTTTGTGTAACTACTGTAGGTGACTAAGAGTGGAATTACTGGTCCTTTTCAATTTCTCTCAGCAGTGTTTTGTAATTAACAGTGTGCAGATCCTGGGATAAATCTCAGTTGGGAATGATACGTGTATTTTAAATATTTTTTCTTGATTCAATTTGGCAATAGTTTTCTGTGGATTTCTGCATCTATATTCAAAAGAGGTATTGGTCTGTAATTTCCTTTTTTAATAGTGACCTTGTCTGATAGTTTGCATCAAGAATGTCCTTTCCTGATTTATGTATCAAGGTAATAATGGTCTCCAAAAATGACTTGAGAAGTATTTTCTCCTCCTCTATTTTCTAAAAGCACTTGCTTAAAGTTAGAATAATCTCTTCAGTATTTGATAGAATTCACCAATGAAATCATGTGACCCCAGCATTTCATTTGAGAAAACGTTTTTTCTTAAAATTTTTATTAGAGTATAATTGATTTACAATGTTGTACTGCTTTCAGGTGTACAGCAAAGTGTATCAGTTATACATATACATATATCCACTCTTCTTTAGATTATCTTTCCATATAGGTCATTACAGAGTATAGAGAAGAGTTCCCTGTGCTATACAGTAGGTCCTTATTAGTTATCTGTGTAATATACAGTAGTGTGTTTTTGTCAATCTCAGTCTCCCAATTTATCCCTCCTCCCGCTTTCCCCTGCTGGTAACCATAAGTTTGTTTTCTACATCTGTGACTCTATTTCTGTTTTGTAAATAAGTTCATTTGTACTACTTTTTTTAGATTCCACATATAAGTGATATCATATGATATTTGTCTTTCTCTGACTTATTTCACTCAGTATGACAATCTCTAGGTCCATCCATGTTTGCTGCAAATGGCATTTTTGTCCTTTTTTATGGCTGAGTAATATTCCATTGTATATACATACCACAACTTCTTTATCCATTCCTCCATCAATGGACATTTAGGTTGCTTCCATGTCCTGGCTACTGTAAATAGTGCTGCAATGAACACTGGCGTGCATGTATCTTTTCGAACTATGGTTTTCTCCAGATATATGCCTAGGACGGGGATTGCAGGATCATATTGTAGGTCTATTTTTAGTTTTTAAGGAATTCCCATACTGTCCTGCATAGTGGCTGCACCAGTTTGCATTCCCACCAAGAGTGTAGGAGGGTTCCCTTTTCTCCACACCCTCTCCAGCATTTACTGTTTGTAGATTTTAATGATGGCCATTCTAACTGGTGTGAGGTGCTATCTCATTGTAGTTTTGGTTTGCATTTCGCTAATAATTAGTGATGCTGAGCATCTTTCCATGTGCCTATTGGCCATCTGTACGTCTCCTTTGGAGAAGTGTCTATTTATGTCTTCTGCCCATTTTTTGATTGGGTTATTTGTTATTTTGTTGTTGAGTTGTATAAGCTGTTGGTGTATTTTGGAGATTAATCCCTTGTCAGTTGCTTCATTTACAACTGTTTGCTCCCATTTTGTGGGCTTTTTCATTTTGTTTATGGTTTCCTTTGGTGTACAAAAGCTTTTAAGTTTAACTAGGTCACGTTTGTTTATTTGTGTTTTTATTTTCATTACTCTTGTAGGTAGATCAAAGAAGATCTTGCTGTCAGAGTGTTCTGCGTGTGTTTTCCTCTAAGAGTTTTATAGTATCCAGCCTTACGTTTAGGTCTTTAATCCATTTTCAGTTTATTTTTGTGTACAGTGTTAGGGAGTGTTCTAATTTCATTCTTTTACATGTAGCTGTCCAGTGTTCCCAGCACCACTTATTGAAGAGGCTGTCATTTCTCAATTGTATATTCTTGCCTCCTTTATCAAAAATAAGGTGATCATATGTGCATGGGTTCTTCAGAACCATTTTTTTTTATATTCCATACATATGTGTCAGCATATGGTATTTGTTTTTCTCTTTCTGACTTACTTCACTCTGTATGACAGTCTCTAGGTCCATCCACCTCACTACAAATAACTCAATTTCATTTCTTCTTATGGCTGAGTAATATTCCATTGTGTATATGTGCCACATCTTCTTTATCCATTCCTCTGTCGATGTACACTTAGGTTGCTTCCATGTCCTGGCTATTGTAAATAGAGCTGCAATGAACATTGGGGTACACGACTCTTTTTGAATTATGGTTTTCTCAGGGTATATGCCCAGTAGTGGGATTGCTAAGTCATATGGTAGTTCTATTTTTAGTTTTTTAAGGAACCTCCATACTGTTCTCCATAGTGGCTGTATCCATTTACATTCTCACCAACAGTGCAAGAGGGTTCCCTTGTCTCCACACCCTCTCTAGCATTTATTGTTTGTAGATTTTTTGATGATGGCCATTCTGACCAGTGTGAGGTGATACCTCATGGTAGTTTTGATTTGCATTTCTATAATGATTAGTGATGCTGAGCATCCTTTCATGTGTTTGTTGGCCATCTGTATGTCTTCTTTGGAGAAATGTCTATTTAAGTCTTGTGCCCATTTTTGGACTGGGTTGTTTGGTTTTTTGATATTGAGCTGCATGAGCTGCTTGTATGTTTTGGAGATTAATCCTTTGTCAGTTGCTTCATTTGCAAATATTTTCTTCCATACAGAGGGTTGTCTTCTTGTCTTGTTTATGGTTTCCTTTGCTGTGCAAAAGCTTTTAAGTTTCATTAAGTCCCATTTGTTTATTTTTGTTTCTCTTTCCATTTCTCTAGGAGGTGGGTCAAAAAGGATCTTGCTGTGATTTATGTCAGAGAGTGTTCTGCCTATGTTTTCCTCTAAGAGTTTTCTAGTGTCTGGCTTTACATTTAGGTCTTTAATCCATTTGGAGTTTATTTTTGTGTATGGTGTTAGGGAGTGTCCTCATTTCATTCTTTTACATGTAGCTGTCCAGTTTTCCCAGCACCACTTATTGAAGAGGCTGTCTTTTCTCCATTGTATATTCTTGCCTCCTTTGTCATAGTTTAGGTGACTGCAGAAAATTAATTATAAATTCAATATCTTTAATAGTGATGGGGTGTTTATGTTTTCTCTTTATTCTTTTGCCAATTTTTAGTAACTTATGTCTTTCTAGGCATTCCATTTAAATTTTTGGATTTATTGGTGCCAATTATTTATAATATTCTTCCTATATCATTGTAACATCCATGGATTCTGTAGGATGACACTTTTTCTTTCTTGATATTGGTAGTTTTTGTCTATTTTTTTCTTGCTCAGTTTAGTTAAAGATTTATCAATTTTCTTACTCTTTTAAGGTACTAACTTTTGGTTTCCTTAATTTTTTTTTTTCTTTGTCTATTCCACTGACTAGGCCATTGTTTTCTGCTCTTATCTTCATTTTTTGTGTCCTTCTACTTACTTCAGAACTTTTCTCTCTTCTATCATGATTTCTTAAGGTAGAAACTTACATTATTGATTTGAGACATTTATTACTTTCTTAGATAATCATTTAAAGCTAAAAAATTCTCCTGAAAGTATTGTTTTAGCTTTGTCCTACCAATTTCCATATGTGGTACTCTCATAATCATTCTTTTAAAAATATTTTCTGAATTTACTGTGATTTATCCTTTTGCTATAGGAATTTTGATATAAGGTTCTTAATTTCAAAATTTAGAGGGAATTTGAGTTGTTCTTGCTATAGTTTATTTTACATAAAATTCCACTGTGTTCAGAGAACATGATCTCTGTAATTCTAATCTTTTAAAATTTACTGAGTGTTTTGGTGCCTCAGCATATGTTCTATACTGGTGAATGTTTTATGTACAATGAGACATAATGTATATTCTGCTGTTACTGAATGTAGTGTTTTATAAATTATTTGTTTTATACATTCTTTAAACTCAAGTCTTCTGTATCCTTATTAATTATTATTACTTTTTGGCTACTTGTAATATCAGTTACTAAGAGAGGAGAGCTTAATCTCCAGTATAATTACAAAATTATCTATTTCTTATTTTAGTTCTGTAGTATTTGCTGTATTTGCTATATATACATATATTTTTATATATGTATTTGTTATATTTGCTATATATGCATATGAATATATACATATATGTGTGGATCTATATACCTGTAGCTATATATATATATATATATATATATATATATCATTATGCCTGCATAAGCATTTAGTTTTGCTATGTGTTCTTAATTAATTGATCCCTTATTATTATGCTATTTCCTTCTGTATACCTTGTAATATTACTTATTCTGAAGCTAACTTTGTATGTTGGTAACTTTTTATGTGTCTCCATCTGTCTTATAATTTGTGTTTTGCATGCTATATCTTTCCCCATAATTTTAACTGTTCTGTATTTAAAAATTATAGTGCATTTCTTAAAGACAGGGTGTAGTTGGGTTTTGCCTTACATCCATTTGAAAATCTTTACCTTTTAATTAGATTATTTAGATCATTTACATTTATTATAGTTACTAATATTCTCAGGTTTAAGTCTACCATTTGTCTAATTGTTTTCTATTGATCCTGTGTTCTTATTCTTTTTTATTCCTCTTTTGATTTCTTTTTTTGTATTGATTTTAAAATGTTTTTGTATCCTATAGTGGCTTATTACAGGTATTATTTGATATAATTCAGTGGTAGTTATAAGGTTTTAATATGCATCATTAACTTTTCATAGTCTACATTCAAATAGTTTGATCTAACATTTATTTAATGTAGAAACCTTTCAAAAGTATACTTCCTTTTCACCTTTCATCATTTTACTAATTGTCATGCATTTTACTTCTACTTATGTTATAATTTTAAAAATATTTTGCTTCTGATTTTGCTTTAAATAGCCAATTATCTTTTAAAGAAATTATATAAATACATAAATGTATAAATATAAATATATACATATTTATATATATAAGAGAGAGAGTTTAAGAAATTAGCTTTCATGATTATGGAGACCTGGTAAATATAAAATCTGCAGGTTAGGCTAGTAGGCTGGATACCCCAGGAAGAGTTACAGGTCAAGTCCAAAAGCAGTCTGCTGCTCATAGTCTGTGAATTGGTATATAATAGCATGTCTGGCCATTTTTCTTTCCAAAGTGCAAAACCAGCTGTACTGCTTGAAATTTTGTCCACTGGGAGGATTTCCCTTCACCATTGTCCTTCAGGGATGTCCCAGAAAAGGACTCTGTAGTGCTACAAATGTTGACTTTTGAGTGGTGACTGGATATTATAGAGAACCATAGTAAACCAGGCCTGGGTTTTCTCTTCCTGTATCAGTTGACCATTGGGAATTCCTGATGAAACCTTAGTATAGCAGGAGTGGGAACCAAGGAGATTGGGGCCACTTCTTTATGTAAGTTATTTGTGCCTTCAGGGATTATTTGGGCCTGATCTTGATATACCACTTCCATTTAATAATGGGGTCCTGCTCTGTATGCCCAACTTTATGGCTTGGTGGGTTAAATAACACCCAATTCATGATGGGCAGTTCAGGTCACATGGTACTTGGTGGTCTGTCATTAAGCATTCTACTCTACTAAGGTCCAGTGGTAGGCCAAAAGCTTTTTCGCAAAAGGAGAGTAGTGATTTTCAGAGGATGGCCAGGATTTACGCCAAGAACCTACAGCCTTCATGCAAGGGTTCTGCCAAAGGCACCACCAGCATCCCTATTAAAACTGACACTTCAAGCACCATTGGATCTACTGGATCATAAGGTCCAAGTGGCAGAGCAGGTTGCATGGCAGCCTGGACCTATTGTAGAACCTTCTCTTGTTTTAGGTCCTACTCAAAATTAGTAGGTTTTCAGGTCACTTGGTAAATGGGTCAGAGTAGTACACCCAAATAAGGAATATGTTGTATCTAAAATTCAGGAAGAGCAAGAGATAATTCAGTTTGGTCTCAAAATTTATCATATCATCCAGACCATTTCCAAATTACTTCCAATGGGTCAGCTCCACTTGGAAATTAAAGTAGATAATCCTGATAAGCTATGTCTGATTCTATATCAGAAATCACACAAGATTTATAAAACTCCTGAATATGTCTCTTAGATTGCAGCCTAAAGAAAATATCTAAGTAACTGTGTGTAGTAGTAGCAGAATAGCCTATAATGGAATATGTTCATTTGTTATCTAAAAAATTTTACTTCTGTGAGTTGTTCCATTTTCATATGAATTGATGTTTCAGTTATTTTTTTAAGACATGGAAAGCAAAGTCACCTAATTTTCTATAGTATGGAAACCATTAAGAAATTAGAACCAAATAATTCCATACATATAGGAAAGACAGAAAAATTGAATAGTATTTTGTATTTTATTGATTTGAAATTCTCTGTAGATAGGAACTGAATGCTATAATTGTGCCCAATGTTTCACTGACTCTGAAAACCAGTGAATATATTTTTTAAATTAAAATCTAGTTTCGTAGGCATAATATATAGAGAGGTAGCAAGGCAGAATACTTTAAACAGGAATTTTTCTAAAACTTCTAGGCTTAGTTTTCTATAAAATTATGAAGAAATGAATTTTTGAAGTTACTGTAGATTAGGTCAATAATTCCTAATTTATAATCATTCCTTCCTACATGGATGAGCCTACACTGGGACAACCATAACCAAAGGAGTATATTGTGAAGACCAGAACACTATTTAGAAAGTTACCATTACTTTAAAACTGTACTAGATACAGACAAATATATTTTGAGAGGCATAGTCTTCGTTATTCATTCTTTCATAACTAAAATGTAGAAAGAACAGAAATATGGAAATTAAGCAAAGATCCAGTTAAAGAAATATAAAAAAAGAAGAAAGCAGAATAAAAGTGCCATCAGGAAGATGGAAGAGTCGGAAGCCCAGGAGCATCTTTTCCCCTAAAGCACTCCAATTCAGCAACAATTAGTGAACAGACTTCTATTGTGAGAAATCAGAAACTAATTGAAAGCCTCCTGCATGTTGGGGGAATGTGAAACCAGACTCCCTAAAGCTTGTAGGGAGACTCCAGACACCCTCTCTCCAGAGACCCTACCTTTGTGCAGTGCCATATGTCAGGAAGAAACCCCTTAGTTCTCACCTTCAGCTGGTGGAGGGAAAGAGTTGGTTTGTACGTCCAGCATCACAAGTTTTTTGACAGGTCTCCCCAGAGGGCTAGCCTCTGTATTGCCAGTCTTGGAGCTCTGATGGGACCAGCACAGTCTGGCTACCTAGAGGAGGACAGACATGATTGCTTGGCCTGGTAGAAGGCCATACACAAAAATCAACGCAAAATGGATTAAAGTTTTAAACATTAATACCCCAAACTGTAAAACGTCAAGAAGAAAGCATAGGGGAAACTTCATGACATTGGTCTTGGCAATGATTTCATGGATATGACACCAAAAACACAATCAACAAAAACAAAAGTAAACAAGTCAGACTATACCAAACTGAAAAGCTCCACAGCAACTGAAACAATCAATAAAGTAAAAGGCAACCTACAGAATGGGAGAAAATATTTATGAACTATATATCTAATAAGGGTTTAATCTCCAAAATATATAAGGAAAGCCTACAACTCTTAAACTTACATAGCAAAAACACCTAATAACCTGATTTAAAAATAGGCTAAGGTCATTTTTGATCCACAGTAGAATCCATGAATGCAGAACCTGCAGATATGGAGGGCCGACTGCATACTATTTTTCCTTAAAAATGAGGGAAATTCTACAATATTTGACAATGTGGATGAATCTTGAGGACGTTATGCTACATAAAATAAGCTAATCACAGAGGCAAATACTCCATGATTCCACTTTTCCATTTATTAAAAAAAAGAATAAAGGTATTTTTGTAAGATACATGTTCACACAATCTAAACTAATTCTTAAAGAAACATAATAACCTAGTGCAAATTAATAATTGCCTAAATTTCAGTTATTTTTATCACTGTTTATCAGCCTTATTTTTTTCCTATTTTGATTTAAGGAAAAAGCTATTTCCATATAGTGCCTCAAAGGACAGGAAAGTCTCTATCAGTAATCTCTAAGCTTGCTGCTCATACATCTCAGAAGGCTTTTTATGTATCTATTTGTCCCCACTAGAAAGATGGCCTCCTTTCCATGCCCCAAAAAGATTTAGGCTACTCTTTGATTGTGAGACAGAAATATGCATTCTACTATGGAAAATACAAGTTGTATATACTTATAATCTCTGCAACTTTCCTTTCCAAGTTGGAAATTTCTAAGTTAGAAATCAATGAGAGAAAAAAAAGGAAAATCAAAATTTTGAGACACCCACACACACCTGTGAAAAGTCCATGAGTTTTCTCACTAGAAATAATTTTTAAAAAACTCTGTACAGTGTTGAAGCTCAAGTTTGTATAAAATTAATTTGCTTTGAATTACTATCTCCTAGTTATTTTCAAACAGTTTCTCAGAAAATTGCAGACCTTCTACTGGGAGTTTAAAAAAATAAAATTGAGCAGAAGTTTTAATAAAAAGCCAGTATTATTACCATGTTCATTTTTTAGGCGGATACAGAGGACAGTATGTTAGAGTCAAGAATTACTAGTGGTTTTAAAATCTAACTAGGAGAAGACTCCTTTTCAGTTACTCATGTCACTCTTATGATTGCTTTTGACCTACCCCATATTTCTGATCCTGGAGAATGAATATACAAGGGTCATTGATGTTGCACGCTTTATTTACCTATTTTTACAACCATTTTAAAATTAAAATTACGTTTATGTGCTAAAAAAGATAAAAAAAATAGCAAAGGTACAAGCATAAATTATTAAGTTTTAAAGCAGAAAAATATAATTGTTAAAATGTAAAAACCAACATTTAAAAGAAAACACAATAAAATTATCAAAACATCTTTTGCAATTATAACAGAAAAATAGAGAATAATCAAAAGGATAGAGAAGAATACAAAGTGTTGGGTGAGAGAATATAATACAGAAGTGTGGGAGATAAAACAATTAGTAATGAATACTATGAAAGATGTTTTAGTAACAGGTTTAAGACCCTAGGTGACTAGTTTTCTAAGACAAATATAATTGACAAATATTAATCACCAGAGTAGAAAACCTGGTAGGCACTATAGCGTAAAATTTGGAAATAATGATCCTCAAGCTAGCATACTTACATTTACCTCTCCACTTACGAGGTATATGATCCTCCAAAGTTGTTTTAACATTTGTACTCCAGTTTTCTATTAGTTAAAATTTCTGTAATGATAATATATTTACGTCACAGTGTGTTAGGGTTAAATAAATAAATAAAGCACTTTTAATACTGTGTAGCCATTGAGATAGCTATGTAAACAATAGCAGTAAACTGCAACCCAAATAAATCCTGGCATAATAAATGAAAATTACAGCCTAATATCCTTTTGGAATATAGATGCTAGGAAATCAAATATAATATACTTTTAAAAGAACAATGGCAATCTCTATATCTTCTTTGGAGAAATGTCTATTTAGGTCTTCTGCCCATTTTTGGATTGGGTTGTTTGTTTTTTTGTTATTGAGCTGCATGAGCTGCTTGTAAATCTTGGAGATTAATCATTTGTCAGTTGCTTCATTTGCAAATATTTTCTCCCATTCTGAGGGTTGTCTTTTGGTCTTGTTTATAGTTTCCTTTGCTGTGCAAAAGCTTTGAAGTTTCATTACGTTCCATTTGTTTATTTTTTTTTATTTCCATTTCTCTAGGAGGTGGGTCAAAAAGGATCTTGCTGTGATTTATGTCATAGAGTGTTCTGCCTATGTTTTTCTCTAAGAGTTTGATAGTGTCTGGCCTTACATTTAGGTCTTTAATACATTTTGAGATATACAGATTGCCAACAAACACATGAAAGAATGCTCAACATCATTAATCATTAGAGAAGTGCAAATCAAAACTACAATGAGATATCATCACACACCAGTCAGAATGGTCATCATCAAAAAATCTGGAAACAATAAATGCTGGAGAGTGTGTGGAGACAAGGGAACCCTCTTGCACTGTTGGTGGGAATGTAAATTGATACAGCCACTATGGAGAACAGTATGGAGGTTCCTTAAAAATCTAAAAATAGAACTACCATATGACCCAGCAGTACCACTACTGGGCATATGCCCTGAGAAAACCATAATTCAAAAAGAGTCATGTACCAAAATGTTCCCTAAACCGTCCCCGTCCCCTAACCCTAACCCAAACCCGAACCCTAACCCTTACCCGAACCCTTACCCTAACCCGTCCCCTAATCCTAGCCCGTATGCTAACACTAACCCGTACCCTAACACGTACGCTCACCCTAAACCGTTGTCGTACCCTAACCTATACCCTAAACCGTCCCCGTCCCAATAGCCAGGACATGGAAGCAACCTAAGTGTCCATCAACAGATGAATGGATAAAGAAGATGTAGCACATATATACAATGGAATATTACTCAGCCATAAAAAGAAACGAAATTGAATTATTTGCAGTGAGGTGGATGGACCTAGAGTCCGTCATACAGAGTGAAGTAAGTCAGAAAGAGAAAAACAAATACCGTATGCTAACACATATATATGGAATTTAATAAAAAAACAAAAAAGGTCATGAAGAACCTAGGGGTAAGACGGGAATAAAGACACAGACCTACTAGAGAATGGACTTGAGGATATGGGGAGGGGGAAGGGTATACTCCAATAAAGATGTTTAAAAAAAAAGAACAATGGGTTTACATCTGACAAATTGATGTGCTAAATAATGTCAAAATGTTCCTGCAAGTGCTTTGATGAGAGAACATATCTAAACATGTAGGAAAAATGCAGTAACTTAGTAAACAAAATGAACAATTAAGAAAAATACTAAGAATTCTGAAATAAACAGGGCTAAGCAGCCTGAAATCATGTGATAAAATCTGTGATAGCAAGTTCAAGCTGAAGCTACAGATGTTCCATAACATTTTCCAGTCACAGTAAATAAGAGTCTTGCCTTTAATAGCCAAAAGGAATAAGAGCCAACACTTAGGGTTCCAGTAAGATGAATAGGAACACTTAAAAAGCTATATCTTAGCAAATAAGTAGATTAAGGTTCTCCAACTAGCAAAAAGAGAAAAGAAGGTAGTTATTATGTTTCAGACTGAACTCCCACGTATGGGGGAGTAGGAGGAAAAATTCTCATCTAAGAATTTCTAATTACAGGTTTGAATATGTAATTTATATTACAGTTTGTTCTTCAAGCCCCAGTATGTAAAACTCACTTAAAGTGATCTTATTGGGTATTTGAGTCTCTGAAAGGACACATCCTCAACCTGGAATTCTCAAGGTTCCCAAAGATAAACGTCCATCAAACATGAGTTTCAAATACAAATTTTAAAGAAAAGGTTTACCATGGGACGAAGCCAAAAAAAAAAAAAAAAAAAAGGCTATTTAGGACTTTTAAAGCTTCAGTTAACATAATTGCCAGGAACAAAATGTAAAAAAGTTTTGAGAAACTTAAAATGCTTAAAATATTACCAATTTTGAGAAAATGAGCTAATAAAATTTAAAAACTCAATATATTTGAAGAAAACAACTTCAACTAGACATGTGGAAATTTTTTAAAAATTAAAAAAATCAATAAATTGAACATCTAGATATAGCAAAAGAGAGAATTAGTGAACTAGAGGGCATATGTGAAGAAAGTACCCAATATATAACTCAAAGAGACTAGAATGGAAGGTATTAGATAGAGGTTAAAATACGCAGAGTAGAATGAAATGTGGCACCTGTTTATTTAGTGTTTCATAGGATGGAAATCAAATAATGACTGACAGTTTTCCAGAACATTTACTACACATGATTTTTCAGGTTCAGGAAGTTCTGAAAATCCAAAGCAGAACAAATAAAAAGAATAAATGTTTATTCACATAACAGTAAAACTTCATAACATAGAATCTAGGTAGCAGTAAAAGTGAAAATACAACTCCTGAGAATAAAAACTAATTAGCAACCTATTTCACCTCAACAATAGAAGCCAATAAACAAGTTGAAAGATAACTTCCAAAATCAGGAGGCAATGACTAGCAATCTAGATATTTATACCCAATCAAGCAGCCTTTCACCACCTGGTTGAAATAAAGACATTTTAAGAACAAACTAAACTAAATAGTTTGTGATAAGCCAGTCCTATTTAAAGGAATTGCTAATGATATACCTCAGGGAGAAGGAAATGATCCCCTGAAGTGTGTCTGTATTGCAAGAAGAAATAGAAGTGATAAAATCAGTAAACATATGGCAAAAGTTATATTTATTAACTTTATAATAAAGCAAAAATAAAGATTTTAGAGGATATAGTCATAAGTAAATACAAAACTCAAAGTGTAGAGGAGTGGTCAAAAATAAAAATATTCTAAGCCTCGGGTTCTCCATTGAGAGGAGAATACAAAGATGTTGATTAATTTTTAAGGTATATTAATTGTAGTAATAACCACTAAAAGGACAAAGACTAATTAAACTCCCAGAACAATATAGGGGATGAATATAATTAAAAATAAATTGATTCAAAAGAAGACCTAGAAAGAGAAAGGAGGGATAAACAAAAAAAACTGGAAGAGCATGGTAAATAGCAAGATTAAAATAACATTAAAAAAAACTATTAGTAATCATAATCAATGTAATGTAAAGTTCCAGAATGACAAACTGAAAGAAACCACAGTATATCTGCTTCTTATAAAAACCTTTAAAGGAGGGATTGAAAACAAAGTCTGAAAATGAAAGAGCAGAAAAAGTGATACCAAGCAAACACTAAGCTAAAGAAATATATTGCATCTATATTAGCAGCAAGGAAAATGTACTTCAAGAAAAGAAAGCCTTAAGTCTACATAATCAGTGATTAAAGCTACAGTTCACCTGAGAGAACATCATAAAATGCATGTATTTAATAATATCAATAGAGATAAAAAATCGAGATTTATAGAGATAATGACAAAGTTAACATCAGAGCCAAAGCTTTCGTTTATTTTCTTAGCAGAGCAAGAATGAGTATTTGAGTGGGACTAATCAAAATATACTTTATTTTCAAGCATACATGTCGATCTCAAGCATCAAC
Organism: Phocoena sinus; assembly: GCF_008692025.1. Taxonomy (NCBI): domain Eukaryota; kingdom Metazoa; phylum Chordata; class Mammalia; order Artiodactyla; family Phocoenidae; genus Phocoena; species Phocoena sinus. Next base: position 99,065,062 of record NC_045765.1, on the reverse strand, counting down.
ATCAAGTTGTAGACTGAGCATCAACAAAAGTCAAAGAATGTAAATCATACAGTCCTTTGTGACTACAATATAAATGAAATTAGTGTTCAGTGTAAAAAGAGAACTTCAAGGACTTTATATTTGGAAATACATACTCCTAAACTTTCATTTTAAAGAATACATTTTAATGAAAGTGAGAAGTAAACAATAATATAAATATCTATAAACACTTATAGAATTAAATTAAGGGGTGCTTCAAGGGAAGTTTATAACTTTAAATAATTACATTAGAAAAGAATAAAACTATAAAATATTACTAAGAAAAAAATAATGATAGAACAAACCCAAATTAAATACAATGGAGGTATAACAGATAAAAACAATACTTAAGGAAATAAAAGACAAAGTTATAACGGAAAGGAACCATAAGGCCAAAAACTAGTTCTTTATAAAATTTAATAAAATAGGAAACTCTCTGGGAAAAAATTTGAATAATCTAAAGAGAAGACACAAATTTGGCATTATTATAAATGACAAACTGATATTAAAATGAATTGAGAAAAATAGAGTATTTTAGAAACTTATTCCAAAAGAATAATAATTTAGATTAATTCTATACTTTTCCTAGAACAAAATTTAGTTTATTTGTATAGAAGAAATAAAATACCTAAATATTACCTACAGTCATTAAATACATTACATCAGTATTTTCTAATTCATGACTGCTTTAGTAAAATAAGTCCATGAGTTTTATACAGCTATTATCAAGTGTTAAAGACTTTTTTAAAAGCCAATAATTCAAATCTATATACTTTTTTTTTTAAGCAATGAAAAAGAGGGATTTTTTAACCATTTTAAACCTCACTGGTACCTTCAGATCAGGGCCATACAAGTAATAAGTCATAGTGTTTTCACTTCCAATTACAGATGCAAAAATATTGAGTATCTGCCATCAATATATAATGCCACATTTTTCATAGATAAAATTTTTATATTAAATAGGTCAATAACTTGGTTCCTGATAATATTGCATTGGATTGTCTGTCTCTGTGTTAGTATTATCTTAATGACTCTAGTGGTTTATTGTTTGATATCTGGTATCTGCACCTTGTTCTTCAAAATTGTCTTGAGTGTTCTCGGCCCTTTTTTTTTTTTAAATATAAATCACATTGTGATGATATCTATGAGATTTTGTTTACAGTTACACTGATTATAGATTAACCTAGGGGAAATTGGTAGTTTTTGATATGGAATTTTTATGTTCTTCAACATGCTCTTTTTTCTCTCAATTTGTTTGTTATTGTTACTATCATTTGTATTATAACATTATCTGTTACTGGTGTATGATAATGCAGTGCCTTTTATATAGACATTTTGTATCCAGCACTACTGCTGAAACCCTGACCAGTTCTTATAATTTGTCCATTTCACTCTTGTTATTTCCAAATATGAAAATATTTTTTCTTACTTTCCAATCCTTATACTCTAGGACTTCTTTATTCAATATTGAGTAGAAGTAGCATTAAAATGATATCTAGAGTTATAATTTAAAAGTTTAAGAAAGTTGTAGAGATAGTATAGAACTATGTAGAGATAGTTCACTAAGAGTTTTACCATGAATGGATATTGAATCTTGTTGAATATGTTTTCTCCATAGTTTTCATTAATCTTAAATATGAGGAAAAGCACATTAGTGTATTTCCCAATGTAAAACCACTTTTCCATTTCTGGGATATGTCTAGTTTTTCATAATGTATTATTAATACAGTGTTGGTTACCTTTACATACTTCACTTTTTAAATATAAATACTTATCTATCTATCTTCATCACCATTATCATGTTGATAAAATAAATGGCCCTGTAAGGAAGATTCTGAGGACTAAATCTCACAGGTAACTAGGAACAATGAATTAGTATTGAGCATAGTGGCTTTTCATTTTATCAATAAACTACACACATTGCTTTAAAATGGCACAGTTAAGGAAATGTCTGGGATGGATAAGAAATCCCACAATGAATGTGGTCCTAACTAACAGGGTGATAAATTAATAATGATTATCACAGATTTACAAACCAAATTCGTTTATTTATTTATATAAGTAAAGAAAGGCTAGTGAGCAATAAGGAAGTAACAGAAACTTGCAAAAACACTACTGGCAGTACCATTTATTATTATGATGATGCAGTCATGCTAATAATGATCACTATGCCCAGACTTCTTCCATATCAGTAACAGGTAGCATGACTCTTGTAGAGTAAGAGCCCTGGTTGGTTTTAACCAACAGTCACTATTGCTTTTTTAGAATGACTAAATTAATGAAATACAAAACATCTAAGGCACATGCATTCAGTAAATTTAGCAATTTTCTGTATCAATGGTATTTTTTTAATGAAAAATTGTGCCAACTTAACCTCTGGAAATGCCACATTTATTTCATCAATTTTTATGATAGTTCTAGCTGTATGACAGTTTTAAGAAATTACCAAAGAATATTAACAGTACTGGAGATAAACCATGTATTTTTCTTATCCAAAATGACATGGTTTTCTTGATTTATCATGGAGTTGGAGTATCAGATGTGTCCTGAGCCAGCTAATATATTCCCTCTGGAATCAACTTTTACCTGTTCATGCACAGTTCAAAAAATGTGAATTGGAAATTACAAGAAGGAAAGCCATTCCTAGAAAATAATTTAAGAATAAAGAGACCTACAAAGAGAGAAAGAGAGGTCCTAAATTAATTATTAATAAATAACTACTATAGAATTCCAATAAAATTAGGCAAAATTAAAATATTTAGAAATAGATATGGCAGCATCCAGAAATAATCACTTTCATTGAAACTCTATGTTTAAATATATGTAGATCATTCCCTCTGAAAGTTATGCTTTGGAAAGATTAATAATATTATGTACTGCTGAACATCTACACATTTATATACACATTGTATGCTTTTTAGTTTTTTAAAATATACAGTACCACTTCATGTCTGAACTTCAAGGGAGTAGTTAAACATAGGAAAATAATTAAATATAAGTGTTTGAAAACCTGGAAACGGAAATACAAAATATGCCTGTGTTAGCTAACACTGTCCAACAATTCTAAGTATAGCTTCTTTAACTTGGTTGAGTGAATCACTTTTCCTTGATTGGGCTCTAAATCTGCCACTCTAGTTTTGTGACTCAACTCAATTTCTCTGAGCCTTAGTTTCTTTATCCATAAGTTGGATGAATTATTCAATAACAATCGTTAAGTTATTCAATAACAATTCCTAACTTGTAGGATTAAATTTCTAGGAATGTCTCAAATGAATGTAAATATAGAAATCTTTTTCCATTCACTGACAGATTTACACAATTGAGAGTAAAGAGTGAAAGTGTTTTGAGATCATCCATGATCAGGAAAGAGGAAATTATAAATTCACTTACACTCAAAACATTTTTTAAAATAGTAAGTGAAAGTAACTCCTGCATTAAATTTCAGAACATAGCCTTAGTATGGATCTTTGAAAAATATTACCTGAAGTGGATAAACTGATAAAAAATGAACTGTCTATAATAGTCAAACTTAGCAAATCTTGTTAGGACTTTTCAGGGGTAAAAATAAATCTGTAAAATGGAACAAATTTTCCAACTTAAAATTAGAAATGTGGCCCATGTCCACTCTTTAGCAAACTGATCGCTGTTTTTATTTAAAGGCAGACATCTGTAGCCTCTCCATTATGAGAATTGTGATCAGAAACACAACATATGGTACCAAGTGATGAATCTGAAGAGACACAGCTAAGTTTAGATCTAACTAAAATTTCTAGGTTTCACTTTAAAACTAAATGTATGATATTATACATTTTGGCATCATTTATCAGTACATAGAATTAATATATGATCTCATTCTGGTTGCTAAAAATAGAGGTATAAATGTAATGCACACTTTTTATTTGGTCTTTGCAAGAAACATCTGTTGTTTTTGTTTTTTTTTTGTTTATTTTGCTTTGCTGACATATACTAAAATAAGATTTGACAATAAAGGAAAAGTAAATATAAATATATGTACATATCTAAAATTTCCATTGAATATATAGATATAAAATTAATAAAGCATATAAGTAGATGAAAATTTTACTTATATACCAAAGCAATTCTGATAAAATGTGGATCAATATTTAGTTTTTCCAGATTATTTCTTATATTTTAGACTACCTGATATCCATACATTCATAGTTATATAATTAAAATATGTAGATAATGTAGATTTTTTTTTTAATACTGAAAACTTTTTTCAGAAGGTTAACCTATAATAGATACATGCAAAGTAAGTTAGGAAACCTCTTTGTACAAAATACCTAATGAACAAAATGGATTAAATCCTGTTATTTGTAAAATATCCATGTATTTCAATATCAAAATAAAATGTGAGACTTGTATTTAAGAATGCTTTATATAAGGTGGAGTAGAAATGGGCATAGTTAGCTCCCAGGGTTGACCAAACTTTTGGGGGCCTTCTTGTTCTTTTACCTGATTTTAGCTATTTTTAGGTTCAGTTCTCTACTAATGCTTTGCCCCTTTCAGGTGCAAAGAATGTTTACTCTTCTGATGATCCCACCATATATTGGAAAAATGGTGAGGCCATCCATCTATGATCTTTCACTACTCACATATGTGGAAACAGAAGAATTACTGTCTTGCCCTCATGCCATTTAGAGATGTGTGTATTGAGATGGGACAAACAGGTGTATCATAGTGTCTATCTAGACCATTTGCCTAAAAACATCATGAAAATAGTTTCCTCTGTTGTTTTTTTCCTACTTTCTGAAAGCCTTAGGTTAGTGGTTAAGAGCCCAAATCAAGGAACCAGAGTACTGGGATTCAAATCCCGGCTCCTGTACTTATCTGCTGTGCAGATTTGGGAAAGTATTTAAATTCTCTGTACCTGTTTTCCACTTGTAAAGTAGGGGAAATAGTAGTTTAATCTTACTTTTTTGGTAAGTTTTTTGTAAGTTTTAGGTGAAATAATTGATTAATTTACATCAGTGTCTGACATTTAATAAAGTTAACAAATGTTAATAATTACAATTTATTTACCATGATTTGCCATTTGTTTACCATTATTATCACCAGCTACCTCTTCCTGGGCTCTTCCCAGGAAAGATGACACAAATCTCTCTGTGGGTTAGATCCCCAAACCTATCTGTTTGTTAAATCCCTAATTTCAGCCAAGTCTTGAAGAAGAGAAAGGCGACAGATCTCCTTCTCAGAAATCCAATACCATCTAAGTTCTTGAATATGGAATTGAATATTAACATTGTCCTTTAAAAACCTCCTTTCCAAGCTCATAAGAAACTTTATCCATTCTCCTTATGCTGAAAGGATTGGGAGCCTTAAAGCCCACATGTGATTTATTATACATTAATTATGGCCTGTGTCTCCTTGAGGTCTAAGGTTTCCAAATTCAAGATTATTTTCTTGGCTTACTTTAACAATTTTATCCTGGTGTAGTAGTTCTTTTTTTGTTCATTTCTTTTTTAATTGGAGTGTAATGTATTATCATGAATTTAACAGCTTAAAACAATACCCATTTACCTGCTCATAGCTCTGTAGGTTAGAAGTCCAGGTGGGCTCCACTCGGCTCTTGGTTTAGGATCTCACAAAGTCAGAATCAAGGTGTCAGCCAGCCTGGGCTTTTATTTGGAGGCTTATGGGAAGAATCTGCTTCCAAGTTCCTCTTTATCGTTGTAGTATCCAGTTTCCTGCACCTATAGAACAAAGCTCCTGTTTCCTTCCTGGCTGATGGCTCGCGGTGCCCTTAGTTTCTAAGGATCTCTCTCAAGTTCTTTCCACATGGCCCTTCCATTTCCCAGCCAGCAACAGTGCATCAAATTCCCCTCAGACTTCCAGTCCCTGATTTCCCCTTCTGCTGCCAGCTGGAGAAAACTCTCTGCTCATAGAGAAATGCAAATCAAAACTACAATGAAGTATCACCTCACACCGATTAGAATGGGCATCATCGGAAAATCTACAAACAACAAATGCTGGAGAGGGTTTGGAGGAAAGGGAACCCTCCTGCACTGTTGGTGGGAATGTAAATTGATACAGCCACTATGGAGAACAGTATGGAGGCTCCTTATAAAACTAAAAACAGAATTACCATATGACCCAGCCATCCCACTACTGGGCATATACCCAGAGAAAACCATAATTCAAAAAGACACATGCACCCCAGTGTTCACTGCAGCACTATTTACAATAGCCAGGTCATGGAAGCAATCTAAATGCCCATTGACAGATGAATGGATAAAGAAGATGTGGTACATATATACAGTGGAGTATTACTCAACCATAGAAAGGAATGAAACTGGGTCACTTGTAGAGACGTGGATGGACCTAAAGACTGTCATACAGAGTGAAGTAAGGAAGAGAAAGACAAATATCTTAACACATATATGTGGAATCTAGAAAAATAGAGACACTGATGTAGAGGACAAACATATGGTTACCAAGGGGGGGGAAAGTGGGGGGGTGATGGTGGTGGTAGGATGAATTGGGAGATTGGGATTGACATATATTCAGTAATGTGTATAAAATAGATAACTAATAAGAACCTGCTGTATAAAAAAAATAAAATTAAAAAAAACAAAAGGTTAAGCCCACTCCGTATTTTAAGGCAACTAACGAGTAACCTTAATGATATTTGCAAAATTTCTTTGCCATGTAACAGACCATGATTACAAGTGTAATACTAGGGGATAAAAGTCATGGAGACTATTTTAGAATTTTGCAAATACATTCTGGCGGTAGATACGTGAAGATCTCTAGAGATCTGCTCCTTTGTAATCAAATAGTGTAATAGAAAATCACAGGAAGATATACAGTCAAATAATATCAACAAATATTGTAACAACATATACATTGTGTGCTATTTTTCATATATCATTGTTTGCCCAAACAATTGCTTCATAAATTACGATTAAATGAATGAATAAAAGTGAGACTGGAGGCAAGGGACTTGTCATATTTATTCTCCATTTGGTTAGGGTGGAGAATATTAACTCTGAATATTCAGTCATTTTATTCCTTAAGTCAAACCATTCCTTAACACATTATTTTTAAAAACTTAATATCCATTTTCCAATTATGACTTAATTCAAGTTATTTTTTAAGAACAGTGTTTTTTTATTATAGAATACATTTCAATTATTTTTGCTTTTAAAGTTTTATTTTGATTTTCATTTTTCTTATCAATTATTGTCTAGATGTTTAAAATAAATTAGGGTTTTATTGGTTTATAGTTCACTTTTTTGCTATAAGGTATTAAAATTGATTTGAATATCATTAAGAATTATAATTGTCCCCCCAAAAAACTTTTAAAAAATCCAGACTTTTAGGAAGAACTTAACATAAATTTCTTATTCTCTCCCCCTCTCCTGTGAAGGAAATACTCATTTCATTGTATATTTGTATGTACAAATTCCTTGGTATATTTTAATTTTTTTAATTATAGGGAATCTGGAATAAAAATATACAGAAATTGTCTTAAAATTGCTTCATATGATCCTCTGGCCTGAGACTATGTGCTGAGGAACCAGTTGTACTCAGGCTGAGCAGATTGCCCTACCCACCAACTAGTTTCAGATTTAAGGATTAAAAAGCTGCCTTTGTTTCTATTTTTCAAATATGCACAGACTTTTACACATGAGTGACTACAGAGGAGCACCAAGTTTTTCATTTGGCTCTTCTATTAAATAAAGTCTGTAATCTAAATAGAAATATACACTTACCCTGTCCAATGAAAATAGAATTTAGCATTTGGGCACTTTTATCTTTCTTGATTTAACTCATGCAAAAAGTTCATATATTTGTTAGGAAGAAAGCACTTCAATAGTTGGGTGCTAATGGGCTTGGCTTTTTATGAAACCACAGAAAGTTTTATCCTCTAGTCTTCCGTGTTGAGCTTTTTTTTTGTTTTTTTGTTTTTGATTTAACTTCAGACTTAAGAATAAGAGCTTTTCCTCACCATAGTCTATATTATTTGTCTGCGGTCTATCATTCAAAAGCATTTCTTTTTAAATACCTGCCCCGGTATTTTTACCGGGAAATAATAATTTCCACTTGAATCCTTTAGAAACTTGCTCACAAGCTTCTTAGATATAATCTCTCCTTCCTCTACATGTTGCCTTGCCAAACTTAATATGACAAAGCCCTAAGACATTTCATGTACCTGCCACTTACTGGAAATTTCTGATTTCTGGAACCATCTGTTTCCTCTTGTTGCTAAAGAGCAAGAAATCCAATTAAGAATGGTGATAGAGGATAGAAAAGTCTTCTTGATTGTGTACGCAATTAACCAATGGAATTTAATATGGAATTTCTATTCTTAGGGGATTTCAATTACATGATAGACAAGATTTTTCTCCTGAAGGGTGAAACTAGATTGAAGGACTTTAAAACAATTTTTTATGTCTTCTATTAAATTATATTTCACCAATACTGAATGATTCCTTTTATTGACTGTTATTTTACATGGAAGGTAGAAGACAAGTGTTACTTAATATAAATGTCAAAGGATGTATGCATATTTTATGAAGTTGTAATAATTGATAAATCGAGCAGAGACCAAATCAACTGAAAATAGGTATCTGGGGGTAATTCTATGATTAGCCAGAGAAATTTACTGCTACTCAAAGGACATGCTTATATAAAGAAGAATGGCCAAATAAGTATAAATTTTATATAAGATTTTATCCATTTTCTTAGTTGAATTCCACTAGTGTTCTTTTATATGTCAGAGGAAGAAAATGTGACCATTACTGTAATTCCTTTTTTTTTTTTGTTAGTGAAAATTGCAATACAAAATAGGTAATGCAACTCTAGTGCTGCCCATGAACAGTAGTACCTCAGCATATCTCTACATGAAAGCTTATTTTACTATCACTTAAGGAACTCATTACCCTTTTATGAGGCTTACATGCTGCTTTAAAAATATAGCACTCTAGTAACATTATGGAAGCATCATTATTCTTGCCAGTGGCATTTTTTAAAGCAAGGAAAAACTAGGTTGAAAATAACTACCTTAGTGTTCTTAGTCTTTTGTACTTTGCTAATATTTTCCCAAAGTTTTGTTGAAATCTGAGTTTTATTTTAGTTATCCGCCATCTGGAAGTTATTATAGTGTGAGAAAGCTTGTATGATTCTGATTGAATTGTTGAGATAAGAACCTGGATCATCTTTAATAGAACAAGCTTCAGGTCCACTTCTACCTAGGAACCAATGGAAGTTCAACATTAACTTTACTTTAATATTGACACCATTTTGATTCAGATATGAGAACAGGTACTTTAGGTCCAAAAAAGGCCAGTTAGGGGGCTTCCCTGGTGGCGCAGTGGTTGAGAGTCCGCCTGCCAATGCAGGGGACGCGGGTTCGTGCCGCGGTCCAGGAGGATCCCACATGCCGCGGAGCGGCTAGGCCCGTGAGCCATGGCCGCTGAGCCTGCGCGTCCGGAGCCTGTGCTCCGCAACGGGAGAGGCCACAGCAGTGAGAGGCCCGTGTACCGCAAAAAAATAAAACCCAAGAAACAAAACAGAGTCAAGTTAACTCAGAACGCAGCTACATTACATTAACAGTTATAGAGGTATGTGGCAAAATCTCATGTGAGATCTCCCCCAAGGTGTTTTCTATTAACAAAAACTAAAATATGAAATTTCATAAGTGATTTATTTACCATAGAGAAAAGATTCAAGGTTATTTTTATACTATCATTATCCTCACTTACTTTGATTTAAAAAAATATAAGAACATAGGTGACTGAATTACAGTAAATTCTTGGGAAATTACACAAAATATTGCATGTGTCTCCTAGGTAAATATTATTTCTCTTGGTGTCATGGTGAAAATAAGAGTGCCAACAGAACCAGCTCATTGTACAGTACACTTTACTTACTAATCTAGGGCATCCCAATTTAAGGCATGCTTCTAAATCTACCTATCTTTTTGAGAAAGGGATATTTGAAATATCTTTAGTGAGATATTATGATAGAATTATTTTGCCAAGTGAATATGAGAGATGTATGAAATATAAATTAATATATTTTTTAAGGCAATAAAAACATGACTCTAAGAATTCAGGAGGTAATGTCCCAAGTATAGCAGCATGGATGACTAGGGACTTATTAACTTCTATTGCTATATGAAAATGACATAGTTCTAAGGATGTTCTGAGCTTTCTAGAGTTAATATCCAGCAACTACTTTAAAATATGAATGAATTTCAATTATTCATTAGTATTAACCAACAATCCCTTTTACCAATACCTCCTCACTACAGTATTTCTAAAATCAAAACAAAGATTTTTTCTCTGTATCATGGAAAAGGATCTCTAAGACTTACCTGTTCAACTTCATTTATTTGTTTATGTTTGGCTGGCCCTGATTTGAACCAGATGTATGCCAGGGCAGCTGGGGTAAGATGACACTACAGGGATATGAAAAATTCATAACTATAAAGTATCAGGTAATGAATAACAAACAGGTTCACTATTTTGTACATTACATGACAGCTAGCTTTAAAATGCTACATGTTTTTTTCTTACAGTGAGAGCTCATTATAAAAGTATTAATAGATATTTTATTACTCATCCAGGAACTTTTAGAAGGCTAGAAAAGACACTAAAAAGGGCACATTTCTACCTTATTATGCAATTGTTGATGTTAACATTCTAAACACAATTTGTAGTTTTATAACTAAACATAAAAATGTGTCAAGTAAATTTGTCCCAAATTTCAAATTTCCAGATGGACATACAAGACACCCGTATATTTGGTTCAACTATTTCAACATTATAATATGCTAGCTTAGTTTTATTTTAATTAGATTTGAGGTCATTTTTTAAAGCTTTAGATAACTGACTTTGTAATATTCATGAATGGACCTTTGATTCTTTTTTGGCTGTCATTATTGGCAAATATTAATGTTTCCTTTTGATAAATGTTTCCTTTTGTTATACAATTTGCTTAACGTGGACTTGACATTTCTCTCCCACTAACTCTGTCCTTTCCATTTTACCCCTTTACATCTTCATCTCACTTCATGGGAGGAATAACATTTAAAGTACAACTATTAAAGAAAATTCTAAAGAGGAGAAAACTGTTCAAAACTTTTAAGTATCTAGTAGAATTGTATAACATAATGCATTTGCTTATTTCTTAGTTTTGTTTTAGTTTAGTCAAGTACATTTTATACACCAAATATCAATGCTCGATATCTTGGTGGCACCTAAGGATTGGTAAAGACAGAACCATTTAGGAAACCTGGGCTTCATCATTTCCAGATTTCAGAGTATTGCTTTTCAGGAAACAAGAGACTATTTAGGCAGTTCTTTATTAGGAGAAATGAGGAAGAGAAGTGTAAGTTTTTTAAGTGAGTGGCATATTCAGAGTTGGAATTTTAGTTAATAAAGAGTTAGAAAGAATGAGGAGCCCACCGTTGCAAGGAGGGTCAAGAGATGCTGACCACTGGCTTTGCCATCTTTTTGAGTTGATTCAAGTTGTAAAATAATTCAAACTTTAAAGAAACTTTGAGACTATGGCTCTCAAGGTATCAGTAAGCCCTAATATTCGATCATTCATTAGATTACCAAATATTCATTAAGCATCAACTATATGAATAGCAAAAAAGCTAGATACTATGTATTGTAAGGTATGACACTGGTCCTATTGTTAAGGAATGTTAAAAATATGACTTCAATTGCAATTAACTTTGGAATATTATACATAGGGAATGATTGAATAAAATATGAAGTTGTATCAGTGTCCATCTGGTAATTTGGACCTCAAAATAAATATAATTATTCTTATGTTTAGTTATGAAAATGTATATTATATTATGATTAGAATATTAACATAATTGCATATAAGAGTAAGAAATATAGGCATGGAAATGCTAAAATTCAAGAAATTTCCTAAGCAGTGATTGTGATTTGATGAATTGACTGTTAAAAGATATTTCTCTTTTAAGTTCCATCCTGGTGGAAAATTCTGTGGGCACAATATTGATGATACTTTTCCTCATCAATTAATTGATTGGTTTTATTTGTTGGCAAATATTTGAGTGCATACTATGTCTCCAGGCATTGTTCAAGGCACTAGGAATAAAAGAGTAAATAAAATAGACATGGTCCCTCTTGCTAACACGTATGTTTTGGACATAAGTTCTAACAACACTAGAGTTCCATTTAGTATTGATAAAGCCATGATTTAGCTCAAATTTCTGTAATGTCAATGTCTCATGTGGCAAAAGAGTGAAGCCTGGGACACCTTAAGTGAGCCTTAATCCCTCCTACTGTCCCCTTTTCTCCTACTTTATGCCATCCACAACTGCCATAGTTTATTCAGCTTTATCTCATGCATTAGTTTAGCAAATATTTCTGAGCACCTGGCATGTTGGAGGTACTGATTTAATCTCTGGTGATATAGAGGTAAATATAGACAGAAAACTATACAGAAAAGATCTCCTAATTAAATCTTGTGTAACACCCCCAGTGAAAAGATGAAAATAGTAGGTGTTATCATTAGAATATAGAAAAAATATCCATGGGAGTAGATGGAGACAAACATATAAAAAGCTACTAACACCAAAGAAAGAGAAAATTTTAATATGAAACAGATGTTTAAAAGCTGTGAGGTGTCAAGATAAATTAAGTCTGATAAAATGACTTCTTTCTTTGGCTAGTAACTCATGAAAGTATTATGAAAATTAAGAAAAAAATCAATTGACCATATAATTTACAACAACTTTTTTCCCCCAAGAAATAACTACATGTGACAGAAGAGTGGTGCCTGATTTGTTTCTTTTAATTTTTCTAATTTTCCATTTTAGTCTGGTAGTAAAAATCTAGGCTAATTTATAGAAACCAAGTTACAGTATCACAGCACAGGCTGGAACATGTATTCAACTAAACACTATGTAAATCCAGTATGTATTCATTTAGCAACTGCAAATCAGTAAATTAGTGTTTTACAAACCTTTGTTTATGTCTACCTATAGTACAAGTCTTTAATGACGTTTTACTTTTGCCTCACTTTATTTTCAATGCTTTAATCAATTAATAGCATTTTAACAATATAAAGCATCTTCAAATAGAACTGCAATTTAAACATTTCTAACTATTGGTTTTAATATTTAAGTAATAATATGTACTGTTACTGTGGAATTATCAATTTCTCCTAGTTGTCATGGAAATTAGAAGTAATACAAAGAATAAACTTGAGAGGAAAAAGCATTATCTAATCTGGGTAACATTGCTGGGCAATATTTTCCATAATGTGTGTCTGGAATATTGATGTGTATTAAGGATCTCTGATCAAATATATTGGAACATGTTGGTGAACAAGGCAAATTTTTTTTTTATTTCAAGACTTCTCAGAGATCTGATAGATCATAAAATCCATGAGGACATAGTTTATTTCTGTCTTATTCACCTCTTATATTGTGTGTGATTCTCAATAAATATTTATTGAATTAACATGTATCATGATAAGAGCTGGTTTTCCATAATGAGAGTGAAAATAGGCAGTCATTTCCAAATATATTTGGCCACAGGACCATTTTTTCCCCACAGACCATTTTTCTGTACAGACACACTTTAGGAAATGCTAACATTTGTGTAATTCATGGAAGAAGAGACTGTATTATGGGGAATACTTTTCTCTAAAACTTTCTCTAAGGCAAGTAAAAAAAAAAAAGAAAAGTCTTTTATAAAGAAAATTTAGTTAACACCTATTGAATGCCTACAGCTCCAGTTATTGTGGAATGTATTGGGAATACTAAGGTGACTTGAATCAAGTCCCTGTCTTCCAGATCTTGCCACAGGGTATTGAAATAGTTTGTGCTTACCTGGCTAACTGTACTGTGAACAGTGGTATTCACAGGAGGCTATAGGACGATAGATATGAGGCTCTTCCCCAACTGGGGTGTTTAGGGGTAGCTTTGAGACGGAAGACAGGCAGAGCTGAATATGTAGGCATTGGCATTAGCCACAGGAGAGTGGCAAGGGCATTGTAGGTAGAGGGAGTTGCAGCGGTTGAAGTGGTAAAACAGAAGTTTTGCAGGAACCTACTGAGGCTAGAAGTCAGGGAGTGGGGAAAGGTAAAGCTGAACGCACATCAATCTAGGTCACAAAGGTGTTTGAATACCTTGATTAAGCATGTGTTCAGCAAAGTGCCAGATATTATGGGAGCCTCAGGAAGTGTATGATCCATCTGCACAGACAAGATATAAACAAAGGAAAAGTTAATAACAGAAGTAGTAGTTTGAGACAGCAATACATAAGGAATGAAACAAGGGAGATGCCAAATGGCACTTATTATACACCTATGTGCCAAGCACTTTGTTATTTAATTTCATCTGCTTACTAAGTCTCTGAGTTTAGTAACCAACATGAACAGCTGGAACAGAAATTGAAAGGCGATACAGTATACTGCATAGGAACATGGACTCTAAAGCCAGGGTGCCAGGGTTTGAATCCTGTTTGCGCAATTTACAATGCAGTCATGGACAGTTTACTGTAGCAATCTAGAGACTTACAAATAAAGATAGAGACATACATTGTGTGTCAATTCCTTTATCTATGCAAAAGGACTCAAAACAGCACCTATCTATTACAGAACATATAACTTGCCCAAGGTCATGCAGCTATTTTGTAGTAGAGTCAGGATGCATCTCAAGTCTGACTTCAAAGCCCAGCTCTCTTTTCACTATCTCAAGACAATGCATGATTAATTTCTAAACACACTGTGCAGACAAGAATTTCTAGGGGAGCTCAGAGATAGGAGAATTTACTTCAGGTTGAGGTAGTCAGAGAGACCCTTAGTGAAGAAGTGGGATTTGAGACAGGCCCTGAAAGATGAATGGAATTATGAGAAATGAGGAGGAAAGGAGTGGGTATTTTAAGTGAATGTACTGGCATTAGTAGAGGTATAGTGTTCAAAAGTGCAAATATCCATCTATTGCTACTTTTTCTTCTGACTTTGGTAATCCTAACAAAAGTATAGCCAGGTAAAATTAATTTGAAAGAAAAACATTAACCTAAAATCTCACCACTCTAGTCATGAAATGTTTATTTTTTCATATGTTATGTTATCTTAAAATATTTGTCCACAGATAATTTATGTTATAGTTGTGATCATATGAAAAATCACTATTAAACTCTTGGTTAGTCTAGCACTATATAACATGTCTCTGTTACTATACTATGTAGAAATTGAAGAAAAATCATTTCAGTTGGTACTTGCCAAATCATATATGTATACGCACACATATATATGTATATGTATATATATGCACACACATGTATACACAAATATGCATATATAATACTCTAATATATGTCCTAATATTTAAATAAACATTATCATTATCAGAAGCAAAATGCCTAAGCAACATTGTTGGGTCAAAGTACAAATGAAAAAAATCATTAAACATTTGTGTCAGTTAAGAGTTTATTAGTTTCATTTGTAGAAATTTATATTACTTTAAAATCAGTGCATAAAGAGATTGTCTTTCATTATTGTGAGTCCAGGGATCCAAAAAGCTTTTCTCTATGTTGAGCTCCAAGAATTGCTAGTACAGGGAACTCAAATATTACCAATTTAGGATTAATATAATAATAACAACAACAACAATAGCTAAATTTATGGTTGCTTATGGGTGGAATGTTTCAGGTACCCTTCTGAGCATTTTTGAATACTTAATTTCTAGTGTCATTTAATTTTTACATAACTGGATGAGGTGGATGGTTAGGAAGTTGAAACAAGAGAAATTAATAACTTCCCCAGATCCATCCCTGAAATACTCTCAATTGTGAAGAGGATGGAGTACTTGAATTGTCCAGACCTAGATCTTTACCCACTCCAGTGATGTTCCGAATGGTGGAAGGACTCTGTCTCACCAAAAACACAAGGACAGATATGGTAAGGGATTTCAGAGCAGGCAAAATTATAGATGTTGACTACAGGAAACCACTTATGAAATACAAAGACCTTCCCTGTTTCCCAGGACCTTCCCACTTTCCTCCAAATGAAAATATAAACTTTTGCCTGAGTAAAATCAAGACAAAAGTGCGAAAATGCTGTTATTATTGGACAGAGTAAATATATATTCCTACCAGTTAGATTGCATACTTTACTGAATAGAAGAGTTAAATGAGTAAATTGACATTGCTCTGCAGCCACTAAAATGTAAATGCCTGTGCATGTTTGAAAAAGAACAATATAAAGGCAACTTTTTACTCTTTGAATCTGAAACGGGCTTGGCCCATCTGCTGACAGCCTGAAAGCAACTAGTTCTGAAGCACAGACTTTAAATTCTTCAGTCTCAACCTGGATATAGTATTTGTATAGCCCATCATTTCCCCAGTTTTACTCATTCGCGTACCAAATTTATGAACTTGGCCTTCTCTAAATACTGTCTTTATTGCCTTTAAATTAACTAATGATTTTTGCTTCAAATGGAATATTTTAAAACTTAATATCATATGAATGGAAAATGAGTATTATCCAATATATATTTAAATGAATTATAATTATTCTAATTCAAATATGTATCTATGTAGTACCAAAATCCAAACTTCATGCCATCAGTGATAGTCATATTATGTATCAGAAAATACTAGTTTTGGTTCTTTTCCAAGGACTTGATGAAGAAAAATGCCATAGTTGCCTTGACGTTGGCATTCCTTAAATGTCCTTCACTGACACCAGGCTGACATTACACTGTGGCTTTGCTCTTTGAGCTAAATCTGACCTCTTTCATAAATGGTATCAGCAAACACCACACAGTACACATTGTGTGAAAACACTATGCTCATCTATTTTTCAATTTATGCTATATTTGGAGACTGTTAGTGTTTACCAGTTAGAGTAGAATTGAGAGAAGTATAAAAACAATATATCAAGAAAGATGGCAAAAAATAAACGTATTCACTATTTTTTGATATTGAAAAAGTTACAATGAGTTGAATAACATAAAAGTTTTTTAAATTTTTGAGAAAAAGGAGTTCATTTTAATTTCTTCTCATCCCTAGTTCCAGAATTTAGACTTATCTCAGCAGCAACTTCCCCAAGATTGGGAAAGTCAGAGCTTGGTTGTCTCAGGAAATATTCTTGACCAGCAAGTTACTAGGAAGGAGAAGGGATGCATACGTACTGGTTGGGATGAGAGGGGTCAGAAAGATCCATTAGAATTGTAGTCAACGATTTAGAAGTCATGAACTGAAAGTAAAGCCATGCAAAACAAAAGAGAGACACTCATTTTTCTTATTTGGCCATGACTGGTTCTCTCTAAGAAAGAAAAGGCTGCTGTGGCTGCTTTATTCTGAGTTCCATTCCATCCTAGAGTCCTGGAAGATGTTCTGGTTGGATGTCTAAAAATACATATTAGGTCTAGAATGGAAGTTTGGGTAAAAACTTCAAAGATAAGAAGAAAACACTACCAGGCTTCGGTAGACTTGATTAACCCACAGTTTTGCCTGTCTCTGACTTATGCATGTAATTATTTTATGTATTTGTGTATTTATTGATTTGCTTGTTTTTAAACTCATGAGCCTCTATCTCTGGCAGAACATGAAGCCAGGAGCCTTGCCACATTTATCTCTACCACCCCAAATGAGAATAAAAGTACTACTTTATAAGGTTATCATAAGATTAAAGGAATCGATAAATTTAACATGTTTTGAATAGTGTGAGAAACAGGCCTTAAGAAATGTTAGCCACTGTTTTTGACTAGACCAGGGAGAACTGATGAATTGTCTAAAATCAGTCTCTTCCTAAACATCTTAACCATGTTGAAGCACCACAAAAGAGTTTTCCATATAAAGAGCTGTTTGAAAAAGATTTTCTTGCCTCCATCCCACTATGTCTTAACCAAGTCTATTGGAAACAGAATAGTGCATTGAACAGAGCATCAGTTCTGCAGGCCATTATCTAGTTTCATTAATTTTAATGCTCCTGAAACACCTCATTCAGACAGCACAAGCATTTATGTTTTTACCTCCATGTATTCTTTTAAATAGAAGTTGTGGTAAAGTTGAAGCCCTTTCAATAGAAAAACAAAATATGCATGGTTGATTTACTTTTGTTTCCCAATACTAAAAATAATGAGAGCTATCAATTTAAAACCAAGCAGCACTCTGTGCTAGGCATGGTTCTAAGAGATTTTATGTTTGATAATTTAATTTTAAAAACAGTATTATGAAATAGATATTTTAATCTCCATTGTATAAATGAGTAAATTGGGGCACAGAGAAGTTAAATAATAGTGCAAAGATTGAAAAATTAATACATCGTGGAATTGAATCTAAACCAGGAATACAAGCTCATGTTTTGTCTTCTAAAATATGCTGCCTTCTTTTTTCTGTTGATCATATTTTTTATACCTTGAGAGGAAAAATATCCTGTCTTTATAGTACTGTAGGCATTTTTATCATCTTGATAGAAGCATTCTAATTTTTTTTATCTTTTATATCTAACACCATAAAATTGTGCTTAAATTACCCACTAGATTTTTCCCCCTCATGTAAATCTGAATTGATATTAAGGAAAGTAAAATAGTCTTTCCATGTTCAAATATTTTGGTCTCTGTGAATATTCCCCTTGAGGGGTTCTCCTCTATACCTCATAAATCATGTAATCACTCTCCGATTTTGTCATGCCAACTAAGTAGTTATAGATACATCACTAAATGACATGTGATTTATAGTTCTGGTAGGTAATCTCTGATGGCAAATATCCTTTAATGTCATCTTTCATAGGACTAAGTGCCCTTTATTAATGATTTCTATGTTTTAAAAAAATTGAAATAAAAAAAATTTTTAAATGTTATCAGAACTGTTTCATTGTCCTCATCAGACAGCATAAGGATGTGTATTTTATCTGACTTCTCACCAACATCTGATTAACTTTTAATTCCTTAGGTTTAAAAGTAAAATACAACAATTCCTGTGAACACTCAGAAAAACAAAGGATTGCGATAATGTTTTTCCAACTCTGATGGGGCTGTGTAAAGTTTCCTAAAACATGCTTTTAGTGCTCATACTGTTCTTTTAATTTTTATAAAAATACTCAGTAATTTAGATTGAAACATATATATCAAAATATTTTTAAAAGATGCAAAATAGGTCCATCTCTTATCATGCCAATTATTATAACTAGTTATTTAAAGATGCTATCATAACAAGATGAGCGCTATACAAAAGGAAATTCTCACAATAATTTGGACAGCTGAAATCAATGCCTGAGAACAAACGTTTGATTTTGCAGTATAAAGTCTAAGACCAGTACATTCTTTAAAAGATACTGGAAATAAAAATCTTTAAAGAAAAATTATTAACAGTGTGTGTGAAGTTATAGCTGCTGTTTCCGAAACTTTTCTCATCTTTATCTTTCTATTTGAAGAATACTGTGCTCCTCATACTTGAGGAAGTGTCCCTTGATTCCATGCAAAAACATCTACAACCCTCTTTCCAACTCTGTCTTATACTTGATTCTTTAATTTGATTTAACCATATCCCTTTACACTCATACCTGCCAGTCAATGTTGGGTTCCCTTGAATAGTACAGTTAGGGATTAGAAGGCCTGTGTTTTACTGAGGGTGTACTTCACACAAATTTGTGAAGAAGAAATAAGTCAAAAGTAGAAATAGCCCTGAGCAAGGATGAGATTTTAGATAAAATCTAGCCTTGACCTGGTCCACTGGGGTTGTGGGGGGGGGGGGTCTAGACCATAAGAGTTGTCCCTTTATCCACTCACTTATCCATCTCATGTCCACAAACAGTATGGTGTGCAAACTCCCAATCTCTCTTACATTCACTTACATATGTATTTGTAAGTATACTGTTTACATTTAATAAAATTTAGTATATTTTATATTTTCTTGAGATTTTGCTTTTATTATTTCCTTAATGTGGCTCTGGGTATATATAGGTCCATGCCACTCTTCTTAAAAGTTGCATAATATTCCAAGGCATAGTTGCATCATATTATGGTTATAACTTCCCCATTGATGAACACAAATCATTTCTGAATATTTAAATATAAAAACTAAATTTATAAGCAATATTCTAACTTCACTTTTGTGCATCTTTCTATGGAGTGGTACCAGAGTGGTAATAGAAAGGTGAGGATAGAATCATGAATCTAAAGGTAACTATACTTTTTTTTTTATTGTTTATTTCCCTAAATTACTGTTTTGAAAATTATCTAAACAATTATTCTTTTGTAAAATAGAAAGAATACCAAAAATATTAGGCAATCAAGTGGCAATAAAACTAGAAATTAATAACAAAACAACAAACCTTCCCAAGAAACTTTTGAAGCTATTTGTTAAATAAGCCTTGCATCAAGGGGGAATCAAACTAAAATTGAGAAAGTTGTTTAAAAAAATGGCAATGAAAACTTCAGATCAAGATCTAGGGAGTGCAGTAGAAAACTAATAGCATTAAGTATGTATAGGAGAAATAAAGAATAAAAGAGAATTAAGGTGTAAATCAAAAAAGTTAGAAACAAAACAAAAAATAAAAGGAAAGCAGAAAATAAAAACTAATACAGTCATAAATTCGTTAGAAAATAGCAAAACAACAAAACCAATAATTGAATAGAAATACTTTAAAATCATTAAAATAGACAAACCCTAGAGAAACTAATCAAGAAAAAGGGGAAGAAGTCACAAGTATGCAAAATATTAAATAAGGAGAAAGTAACCATTGAATTTCATAAAAAAAAATTTTAAACTCATACTATTTTGCAACATTCATGCAAATAAATTTGAAAACATGATGTAACATAATTCCCTAGGAAAAAAATACTTCCCCTAATTAATCCCTAAGAGAAAGCAAGTTTACTTAGAACAATTCCCATACAAGAAATACAGAGTTATCAATTTACCAAAAAGCACCAGGCATAAGAGGTTTCACCGGGGAATTTTACTTAAACTTTGTTTTTGCCAAAAGAATCAGTAAACGGTAACATTGTTTTAATCTTAAATTTTTTTAAAAAATTAGATAATCTTTAATTTATAGTGCATGTCATGTGACAGTTTTATTTTTACATATACTGTCTGCTAGGTATATTGCAAGTATTTTATTCCAGTCTGTTACCTGCTTTTTGACATCATTTATGGCTATTTTTAAACAGAAGCACACACTATTAATCAACCCTGCAGACTTTCTTTGTGGTTTTGGGTTATTGCTCTTGCATTAGGAAGGGCTTCTCAGCCCAAATTATAAAAAACCTTTCCCTGTGTTTTCTTTCAATACCTTAAGCTTATTTAAAAATATTGTTTCTGAAGTCCGTCTGGGATATATTATTGTGCGTTGTGTAATATAAAGATCTAATCTTAGGCTTCCCTCATTTGTAACTGATGTCCTGATATCATAATTAATATTTCCAGTACTGATTTGAAATCCTATCTTTAACATAATCATAAGTGTCATCCATATATCTTCATTTGTCTGCCTGTAGACTCTGTTTAATTTAATTATTCATCATTTTGTGCTCACTGGCTAACATTTTATATTTTTGTGGTATTCTTCAGTATTTTTCTTAATTTGTATGAAATACATACATTCATAAAAGATAAATAATAGAAATTATAGTAAGATTATAATCAAGCACATGTCCACTGCTTTATTAAACTCAACTGCCAGTTTCTGAAGGAGCTACCACTTTAAAATTTTTGTTTTCCTTAGAGCATATCTCTAAATAATATTTTAAAAATTTTAGTTTGCTGATATATCAACGTTAAGCATTAATTTTTAAAATTTTTCTTGGAGTATAGTTGATTTACAATGTTGTGTTAGTTTCAGGTGTACAGCAAACTGTACTATACATATACATATATCTGCTCTTTTTTAGATTCTTTTCCCATGTAAGCCATTACAGAGTATTGAGTAGAGTTCCCTATGCTATACAGTAGGTCCTTAGTAGTTATCTATTTTATATATAGTAGTGTGTATATGTCAGTCCCAATCTCCCTATTTATCCCTTCCCTCCCCCTTTTCCTCCCTGGTAACCATAAATTTGTTTTCTGCATATGTGACTCTATTTCTGTTTTGTAAATAAGCTCATTTGTACCATTCTTTTAGATTCCATATATAAGTGATATCATATGATTTTTGTTTTTCTCTGACTTCAATTTTTATTTTCTGATTATTTAGTTTGCTTGAACTCTCCACGCCTCCTCTTTCTCACCCCAATATATTCACATCACTATTTTTAGATACTTTATTGGTTATTTTGGGACTTTAAAGAATATAGTTATTCCTTTATTTTTGTTCCATTCTCTATAGACATTGTCTCTTAAATCCTGACTCTGAAAGTCAAGGGTATTAGCAATTCCAGAATTCACCCCTTTTATCTTCCAACTGCTGTCATTCTTAACTGACTTTTTCCTTTGAATTTATAGACTGATTCTAAGTCAAATATTAATAAACATTGTTATGACTATGTAAACATTGCTTAATAACTGTTTATTAAGGTCCATAGTTCTTCCAGTATTCCTAGAATAATACTGTCAGATCTGTGAAATCTCTCTTTTCCTTGAAAATATTTCTGGGAATCCTCTACCACCTGCTCCAGTCTGGACCCATTGTTCACTGGTCCTATTATTTATCCTGGGATTTCTCATAATTCTTTGAGTGAATTCTCTTTTCTCCTTAGTCTTGTGTATTTCACTTTCTTATTTATTCTCCTATTCTTTCATTAATTCATGTGGTAAGAAATTTGTTGCATGTCTGATATAATTTGCTCTCATACTATATTCTGCATTGTGTTCTATATTCTAGTGCTTTTAAAATACTTATTGCCATTGTGAATCCAAGCTTTTGTAAGTGATCAGTTTCTTTTCCCCCTTTTTCTCTTTCCATCTTTCAGGAAGCTTTATCATTTTCCTTTTGTTCTTAGGCTTTTGAAATTTCATGGCAATGTATCTTGATGTGAATTTATTTTTATTAGATTTACTCAATACTTAATGATGTCTTTTATTTTGAAAACTCATATATATCCTTTAATAATAATAGTAATAACAATAATAATACTAGAACTAGCATTTGCATAGCACTTAATTTGTGCCTGGTGCTATTCAAAGTGCTTTTGCCTGGTATATCTGAACTCATGTAGTCCTCACAACAATGTAAAAATGAGGGGTGTACTATTATTATCTCAGTTTCAAAGATGAGAAAATTTAGGTGCATAGAGGTTAAGTAATTCACTGGAAATTGCACAATTAGTTAGAGGTAGATGGAATTTAACCCAGGGATTCTGGCATTAGAGTCTTTGTAATCAAACGTTAAATGGATTTTTCTGTCCAAATAAAAAGTCTTATATTTTTGTTTGTTTGATAATTACTTCACCCTCATTCCATTGGTTTGCTCTTTAAGGAACTACTGTTATTTGCTTATGAGACCTCCTAGGTAGAAATTGTTATTTTTTAATATATTTCTCTTATTCTACATCATTTTACCTTTGGTTGTATGTTTAGGTAAATTTCTTTATGATTCATCTGTCAACATATTTTATTGTTATCATCATGGTCTTACAGTAATTGTAAAAATTACATTCATTCCAATGTACAGACACTGTACAGAGTTTTTAATTCTATGTGAGTATATCAACATAAGGAGCACTGTAAGTGCTCTGAAATGTTCCGTGTACCTTTTCCTAGTCGTTCTCCTTGATGGTCCACAGGTAACTAGTATTCTGATTTCTATTTCTACAGAGTATTATTCATGGAAATGGAATTATCAAACATACAATTTTTGTATCTGACATTTTTCATTTATCATAATACTTCTTTGTGATTCAACAGTATATTTGCATTTATCAGTATTTGTTTAAATTTATTAGTGAGTAGTAATTTACTTCATGAATATACTGCAGTGTGTTTATCCATTCCTCTCTTTGGTGGACATTTGAGTTGCTTGCATCTCCCTCCCACCCTCCCTATCCCACCCCTCTAGGTGGTCACAGAGCACTGAGCTGATCTCCCTGTGCTATGCAGCTGCTTCCCAATAAATATTCAAACTGTTGTCTAGAATAATTTTACCATTTACATTCTGTCCAGCAGTGTGTGAGCACTCCAGTTGCTCCACATCTTCACCAACACTAGGTGTGGTCAGTCTTTTTAATTTTAGATGTTCTAAGACATATGTACTAGTATCATATTGTGGTTTTAGTTGGAGTTTCCCTAATTACCAATAATTAGCATCTTTTAATGTGCTAAGAATTTATATATCTACTTTGGTGAAAAATATGTTCAGATATTTTGTTCATTTTTCTTTTTTTATTAAGACTTTATTTTTCAGAGTAGTTTAAGGTTCACAGTAAAATTGATGGAGAAGGTACAGAGATTTCCCATATACCCCCTATTCCCACACATACTTACCCTCCCCCATTATCAACATCCCCTACCAGAGTACTGCATTTGTTACAATAGATAAACCTACATTGACACATCATAAAAACCCAAAGCCCGTAGTTTACGTTAAAGTTCACTTTGGATGTTTTGCATTTTACAGGTTTAGACACATATGTAACGACATGTATCCATCAGTATGGTATCATAAAGATTATTTTCACTGCTTTAAAAATCCTTCGTATTATGCCTATTCGCCCTAACCACCACCCCTAAACTCTGGCAGCCACTGATCTTTTTACTGTCTCCAGAGTTTTGCCTTTTCTAGAATGGCACATGATTGGAATCATACAGTATGTAGCCTTTACAGATTGTCTTCTCTCAGCTAGAGTAATATTTACCTAAGTTTCCTCCACTTCTTTTCACAGCTTGGTAGCTCAGTTCTTTCTAGCATTTAATAGTAATTCATTGTCTGGATGCACCACAGGTTATTTAGCCATTCACCTACTGAAGGACTCCTTGGTTACCTCCAAGCTTTGACGAATATGGATAAAGGTACTATAAACATCTGTGTGCAGGTTTTTGTGCAGACATAGCTTTCAAGTCCTTTGGGTAAATACCAGGGACTGCAATTTCTGGATCATATGGTAATAGTATATTTAGTTAAAAAAAATTGTGAACTGACTTCCAAAGTGGCTGTACCATGTTTTATTCCCACCAGCAATGTATGAGAGCTCCTGTTGCTCCAAGGCCTCACTGACTTTTGTTGTTGTCAGTGTTTCAGATTTTAGCCATTCTAACAGGTGTGTACTGGTATTTCATTGCTGTTTCCCTGATGACATATAATGCAGAGCATCTCTTTATATGCTTATTTGTTATCTGTATGTCTTCTTTAGTGAGGTGTCTGTTGGGTCTTTGTCCCTTTTTAAAACTGGGTCGATTCTTCTTGTTGAGTTTTAAGAGTTCTTTGTATATTTGGAGTACATCCTTTATCAGATGTGTCTTTCTCAAATATTTTCTCCCACTCTGTGGCTAGTCTTCTCATTCTCTTGACATTGTCTTTTGCATAGCAGAAGTTTTTAATTTTAATGAAGTTCAGCTTATTACTTATTTCTTTCATAGGTTGTGTCTTTGGTATTGCATCTAAAAAGTCATCACCTTACCTAAGGTCATCTAGGTTTTCTCCTATGTTATCTTTTGGGGTTTCACAGTTTTGTGTTCTACATATCAATCTATAATTCCATTTATTTGTTAATTTTTGTGAAGAATATAAGGTCTATAACTAGATTCATTTTTTTGTTTTTGTTTTTTGGCATGGATGTCCAGTTCCAGCAAGATTTGTTGAAGAGACTATCTTTGTTCCATTTTGCTGCCTTTGGTACTTTGTTAAAGATCAGTAATCAGTTGACTGTATTTATGGGGTATATTTCTGAATTCTCTGCTCTGTTCCATTTTTCTATTTGTTTATTCTTGCAACAATGGCACACTCTCTTGAGTACTATAGCTTTATAGTAAATTTTGAAGTCAGGTAGCATAACCTGACTTTAATATTGTTCTTCTCCTTCAACATTGTGTAGGCTATTATGATTCTTTTTCCTCTCCAAATAAACTTTAGAATCATTTTGCTGATATCCACAAAATAACTTGCTAGGATTTTATTTGGGATTGCATTGAATGTAGATCAAATTGGGGAGAACTAACGTATTGAGTCTTTCTGTCCATGAACAGGGAATATCTCTCCATTTATTTAGTTTGTCCTTGATTTCATTCATCAGTTTTGTAGTTATCATCTTATATCTTGTATGTATTTAGTTAGATTTGTGCCTAAGCATTTCATTCTTTGGATGTTAATATATATGGTGTTGTTGTTTTTTTTAACTTTCAAATTCCTCTTGTTCATTGCCAGTAGAAAGGAAAGCAACTCACTTTTGTATATTAACCTTGTATCATGCAACATTACTTATTAATTCCAGGAGATTTTCTGTCAGTTCTTTCAACTTTACTACATAGACGATCATTTCATCAGTGAATAAAGATAGTTTTATTTACTTTCTTCCCATTTGTTTACCTTTTTTTTTTTTTTTTTCATTTAACAAATGTTTATTGAGCCCAAGGCTGAGCACTGGGGCCCAGGATACAAGATGGATGAAGCATAATCCCTGTCCTCAAGGGGCTCATTTCTTTTCTTTTTTTATTTTAACATCTTTATTGGAGTATAATTGATTTACAATGGTGTGTTAGTTTCTGCTTTATAACAAAGTGAATCAGCTATACATATACATATACACCTATATCTCCTCCCTCTTGCATCTCCCTCCCTCCCACCCTCCCTATCCCAGCCCTCTAGGCAGTCACAAAGCACCAAGCTGATCTCGCTGTGCTATGCAGCTGCTTCCCACTAGCTATCTATTTCACATTTGGTAGTAAATATATGTCCATGCCACTCTGTCACTTCAACCCAGCTTACACTTCCCCCTCCCCGTGTTCTGAAGTCCATTCTCTATGTCTACATCTTTATCCCTGTCCTACCCCCAGGTTCTTCAGAACCATTTTTTTTTTTTAGATTACATATATATGGGTCAGCATACGATATTTGTTTTTCTCTTTCTGACTTACTTCACTATGTATGACAGTCTCTAGGTCCATCCACCTCACTACAAATATCTCAATTTCGTTTCTTTTTATGGCTGAGTAATATTCCATTGTATATATGTACCACATCTTCTTTATCCATTCATCCAACAATGGACACTTAGGTTGATACCATCTCGGGGCTATTGTAAATAGAGCTTCAGTGAACATTGTGGTACATGACTTTTTGAATTATGGTTTTCTCAGGGTATATGCCCAGTAGTGGGATCGCTGGGGCATATGGTAGTTCTATATTTAGTTTTTTAAGGAACCTCCATACTGTTCTCCATAGTAGCTGTACCAATTCACATTCCCACCAGCAGTGCAAGAGTGTTCCCTTTTCTCCACACCCTCTCCAGCATTTATTGTTTCTAGATTTTTTGATAATGGCCATTCTACCTGGTGTGAGGTGATACCTCATTGTAGTTTTGATTTGTATTTCTCTGATGATTAGTGATGTTGAGCATCCTTTCATGTGTTTGTTGGCAACCTGTATATCTTCTTTGGAGAAATGTCTATTTAGGTCTTCTGCCCATTTTTGGACTGGGTTGTTTGTTTTTTTAATATTGAGCTGCATGAGCTGCCTGTAAATTTTGGAGATTAATCCTTTGTCAGTTGCTTCATTTGCAAATATTTTCTCCCATTCAGAGCGTTGTCTTTTCATCTTATTTATGGTTTCCTTTACAGTGCAAAAGCTTTTGAGTTTCATTAGGTCCCATTTGTTTATTTTTGTTTCTCTTTCCATTTCTCTAGGAGGTGGGTCAAAAAGGATCTTGCTGTGATTTGTCATAGAGTGTTCTGCCAATGTTTTCCTCTAAGACTTTTATAGTGCCTGGCCTTACATTTAGGTCTTTACTCCATTTTGAGTTTATTTTTGTGTAAGGTGTTAGGGAGTGTTCTAATTTCATTCTTTACATGTAGCTGTCCAGATTTCCCAGCACCACTTATAGAAGAGGCTGTATTTTCTCCATTGTATATTCTTGCCTCCTTTATCAAAGATAAGGTGACCATATGTGTGTGGGTTTATCTCTGCGCTTTCTATCCTATTCCATTGATCTATATTTCTGTTTTTGTGCAAGTACTATGCTGTCTTGATTACTCTACCTTTGTATTATAGTCTGAAGTCTGGGAGCCTGATGCCTCCAGCTCGATTTTTCTTCCTCGAGATTGCTTTGGCTATTTGGGGTTTTTTTTTTGTTTCCAACAAATTGTGAAATTTTTTGTTCTAGTTTTGTGAAAAATACCATTGGTTGTTTGATAGGGATTGCATTGAATCTGTAGATAGCTTTGACTAGTATAGTCATTTTTACAATGTTGCTTCTTCCAATCCAAGAACACGGTTGATCTCTCCATCTGTTTCTATCATCTTTAATTTCTTTCATCAGTGTCTTATAGTTTTCTTCATACAGGTCTTTTGTCTCCTTAGGTAGGTTTATTCCTAGGTATTTTATTCTTTTTGTTGCAATGGGAAATGGGAGTGTTTCCTTAATTTCTCTTTCATATGGTTCATCATCAGTGTATAGGAAAGCAAGAGATTTCTGTGCATTAATTTGTATCCTGCTACTTTACCAAATTCATTGATTAGCCCTAGCAGTTTTCTGGTAGCATCTTTAGGATTCCCTATGCATAGTATCATGTCATCTGCAAACAGTGACAGCTTTACTTCTTCTTTTCCAATTTGGATTCCTTTTATTTCTTTTTCTTCTCTGATTTCTGTGGTTAAAACTTTCAAAACTATGTTGAATAATACTGGTGAGAGTGGACAACCTTGTCCTCTTCCTGATCTTAGTGGAAAAATTTTCAGCTTTTCAGCATTAAGAGCGATGTTGGCTATAAGTTTGTCACATATGGCCTTTATTATGTTGAGGTAATTTCCCCCTATGCCTACTTTCCGAGGGTTTTTATCATAAATGTGTGTTGAATTTGTCGAAAGCTTTTTCTGCATCTATTGAGATGATCATATGGTTTTTATCCTTCGATTTGTTAATGTGGTTTATCACATTGATTGATTTGTGTATATTAAAGAATCTGTGCATTCCTGGGATAAACACCACTTGATCATGGTGTATGATCCTTTTAATGTGCTGTTGGATTCTGTTTGCTAGTATTTTGTTGAGGATTTTTGCACCTATGTTCATCAGTGATATTGGTAGTTTTCTTTCTTTGTGACATCTTTGTCTGGTTTTGGTATCAGGGTGATGGTGTCCTCTTAGAATGAGTTTGGGAGTGTTCCTCCCTCTGCTATATTTTGGAAGAGTTTGAGAGGCATAGGTGTTAGCACTTCTCTAAATGTTTGGTAGAATTCACCTGTGAAGCTATCTGGTCCTGAGCTTTTGTTTGTTGGAAGATTTTTAATCACACTCTCAATTTCAGTGCTTGTGATTGGTCTGTTTATATTTTCTATTCCTGGTTCAGTTTCGGAAGTTTGTGCATTTCTAAGAATTTGTCCATTACTTCCATGTTTTCCATTTTATTGGCATATAGTTGCTCGTAGTAATCTCTCATGATCCTTTGTATTTCTGCAGTGTCAGTTGTTACTTCTTTTTCATTTCTAATTCTATTGATTTGATTCTTCTCTCTTTTTTTCTTAATGAATCTGGCTAATGTTTTACCAATTTTGTTTATCTTCTCATAGAACCAGCTTTTAGTTTTATTGATCTTTGCTATTGTTTCCTTCATTTCTTTTTCATTTATTTCTGATTTGATCTTTATGATTTCTTCTACCTTTGGGGGTTTTTTCTTCTTTCTCTTATTGCTTTAGGTGTAAGGTTAAGTTGTTTATTTGAGATGTTTCTTGTTGCTTTCTTTTTTTTTTATAGAGAAAGTTCTTATTAGTCATCATTTTTATACACATCAGTGTATACATGTCAATCCCAATTGCCCAATTCATCACACCCCCACACCCCTGCCACTTTCCCCCCTTGGTGTCCATACATTTGTTCTCTACATCTTTGTCTCAATTTCTTCCCTGCAAAACGGTTCATCTGTACCATTTTCCTAGGTTCCACATATATGTGGTAATATATGATATTTGTTTTTCTCTTTCTGACTTACTTCACTCTGTATGACAGTCTCTAGATCCATCCACGTCTCAGCAGATGACCCAATTTCATTCCATTTTATGGGTGAGTAATATTGCATTGTATATATGTACCACATCTTCTTTATCCATTGTCTGTCGATGGGTATTTAGGTTGCTTCCATGACCTGGCTATTGTAAATAGTGCTGCAGTGAACATTGGGGTACCTGTGTCTTCTTGAATTATGGTTTTCTCTGGGTATATGACCAGTAGTGGGATTGCTGGATTATATGGTAATTCTATTTTAAGATTTTAAGGAACCTCCATACTGTCTTCTATAGTGGCTGTATCAATTTACATTCCCACCAACAGTGCAAGAGGGTTCCCTTTTTGCCACACCCTCTCCAGCATTTGTTGTTTGTAGATTTTCTGATGATGCCCATTCTAACTGGTGTGAGGTGATACCTCATTGTAGTTTTGATTTGCATTTCTCTAATGATTAGTGATGTTGAGCAGCTTTTCATGTGCTTCTTGGCCATCTGTATGTCTTTTTTGGAGAAATGTCTATTTAGGTCTTCTGTCCATTTTTGGATTGGGTTGTTTGTTTTTTTAATATTGAGCTGCATGAGCTGTTTATATATTTTGGAGATTAATCTTTTGTCCGTTGATTCGTACACAAATATTTTCTCCCATTCTGAGGGTTGTCTTTTTGTCTTGTTTCTGGTTTCCTTTGCTGTGCAAAAGATTTTAAGTTTCATTAGGTCCCATTTGTATATTTTTGTCTTTATTTCCATAACTCAAGGAGGTGGATCAAAAGATGTTGCTGTGATTTATGTCAGGGAGTGTTCTGCATATGTTTTCCTCTAAGAGTTTTATAGTGTTCGGTCTTACATTAAGGTCTCTAATCCATTTGGAGTTTAATTTTGTGTATGGTGTTAGGGAGTGTTCTAATTTCATTCTTTTACATGTAGCTGTCCAGTTTTCCCAGCACCACTTATTGAAAAGACTGTCTTTTCTCCATGGTATATCCTTGCCTCCTTTGTCATAGATTAGCTGACCATAGGTGCGTGGGTTTATCTCTGCGCTTTCTATCTTTTTCCACTGATATATGTTTCTGTTTCTGTGCCAGTACCATATTGTCTTGATTACTGTAGCTTTGTAGTATAGTCCGAAGTCAGGGAATCTGATTCCTCCTGCTCTGCTTTTTTCCCTCAAGACTGCTTTGGCTATACAGGGTCTTTGGTGTCTCCATACAAATTTTAAGATTTTTTTGTTCTAGTTCTGTAAAAAATGCCATTGGTAATTTGAATAGGGATTGCATTGAATCTGTAGGTTGCTTTGGGTAGTATAGTTATTTTCACAATATTGATCCTTCCAATCCAAGAACATGCTATATCTCTCCATCTCTTGGTGTCATCTTTAATTTCTTTCATCAGTGTCTTACAGTTTTCTGCATACAGGCCTTTTGTCTCCCTAGGTAGGTTTATTCCTAGGTATTTTATTCTTTTTGTTGCAGTGGTAAATGGGAGTGTTTCCTTAATTTCTCTTTCAGATTGTTCATCATTAGTGTATAGGAAAGCAAGAGATTTCTGTGTATTAATTTTGAATCCTGCTACTTTACCAAATTCATTGTTTAACTCTAGCAGTTTTCTGGTGGCACCTTTAGGATTCTCTGTGCATAGTATCATGTCATCTGCAAACAGTGACAGTTTTACCTCTTCTTTTCCAATTTGTATTCCTTTTATTTCTTTTTCTTCTCTGATTGCTATGGCTAGGAGTTCCAAAACTATGTTGAATAATAGTGGGGAGAGTGGACAATCTTGTCTTGTTCCTGATCTTAGAGGAAATGCTTTCAGTTTTTCATCATTGAGAATGATGTTTGCTGTGGGTTTGTCATATATGACCTTTATTATGTAGAGTTAGTTTCCCTCTATGCCCACTTTCTGGTGAGATTTTTTCATAAGTTGGCATTGAATTTTGTCAAAAGCTTTTTCTGCATCTTTTGAGATGATCATATGGTTTTTATCCTTGAATTTGTTAACATGGTGTACCATATTGATTGATTTGTGTATATTGAAGAATCCTTGCATCCCTGGGATAAATCCCACTTGAGCATGGTGTATGATCCTTTTAATGTGTTGTTGGATTCTGTTTGCTAGTGTTTGGTTGAGGAGTTTTTCATCTGTATTCATCAGTGATACTGGTCTGTAATTTTCTTTTTTTATAGTAATTTTGTCGGGTTTTGGTATCAGGGTCATGGTGGCCTCTTACAATGAGTTTGGGAGTGTTCCTTCCTCTGCAGTTTTTGGAAGAGTTTGAGAAGGATGGGTGTTAGCTCTTCTCTAAATGTTTGATAGAATTCACCTGTGAAGCCATCTGGTCCTGGACTTTTGTTGTTGTAAGATTTTAAATCACAGTTTCAATTTCATTACTTGTGATTGGTCTGTTCATATTTTCTGTTTCCTCCTGGTTCAGTCTTCGAAGATTATACTTTCTAAGAATTTGTCCGTTTATTCCAGGTTTTCTGTTTTATTGCCATAATGTTGCTTGTAGTAGTCTCTTAGGATGCTTTGTATTTCTACAGTGTCTGTTGTAACTTTCCTTTCTCATTTCTAATTCTATTGATTTGAGTCCTCTCCCTCTTTTTCTTGATGAGTCTGGCTAATGGTTTATCAATTTTGTTTATCTTCTCAAGGAACCAGCTTTTAGTTTTATTAATCTTTGCTATTGTTTTCTTTGTTTCTGTTTCATTTATTTCTGCTGTGATCTTTATGATTTCTTTCCTTCTGCTAACTTTGGGTTTTGTTTGTTTTCCTTTCTCTAGTTCCTTTAGGTGTAATCTTTGATTGTTTATTTGAGATTTTTCTTGTTTCTTGAGGTAGGCATGTATAGCTATAAACTTCCCTGTTATAATTGCTTTTGCTG
This sequence comes from Phocoena sinus, assembly GCF_008692025.1. NCBI lineage: Eukaryota > Metazoa > Chordata > Mammalia > Artiodactyla > Phocoenidae > Phocoena > Phocoena sinus. The sequence continues at coordinate 99,032,112 of NC_045765.1, read as the reverse complement.
CATCCCATGGGTTTTGGATCATCGTGTTTTCATTGTCATTTGTTTCTAGGTATTGTTTGATTTCTTCTGTGAAATCTTGGTTATGTACTAGTGTATTATTTAGCCTCCATGTGTTTTTATTTTTTACAGATATTTTCCTGTATTTGATGTGTAGTCTCGTAGCACTGTATTCAGAAAAGATACTTGATATGATTTCAATTTTCTTAAATTTACCAAGGCTTGATTTGTGACCCAAGATATGATCTATCCTGGAGAATGTTCCATTAGTACTTGAGAAGAAAGTGTATTCCATTGTTTTTGGATGAAATGTCCTATAAATATCAAATAAGTCCATCTTGTCTAATGTATCACTTAAAGTTTGTGTTTCTTTATTTACTTTCATTTAGGATGATCTGTCCATTGGTGAAAGTGGGGTGTTAAAGTCCCCTACCATGATTGAGTTACTGTTGATGTCCCCTTGTATGGTGGTAGCATTTGCCTTATGTATTGCAGTGCTCCTATTTTGGGTGCATAAATATTTACAATTGTTATATCTTCTTCTTGGATTGATCCCTTGATCATTATGTAGTGTCCTTCTTTGTGTCTTGTAATAGTCTTTATTTTAAAGTCTATTTTGTCTGATATGAGAATTGCTACTCCAGCTTTCTTTTGATTTCCATTTGCATGGTATATCTTTTTCCATCTGCTCACTTTCAGTCTTTATGTTTCCCTACGTCTGAAGGGGGTGTCATAGGCAGCATGTATCCAGGTCTTGTTTTTGTATCCAGTCAGCCAGTCTATGTCTTTTGGCTGGAGCATATAATCCATTTATATTTAAGGTAGTTATCGATATGTATGTTCCTATTACCATTTTCTGAAATGTTTTGGGTTTGTTATTGTAGGTCTTTTCCTTCTCTTGTTTTGCTGCCTAAGGAAGTTCCTTTAGCATTTGTTGTAAAGTTGGTTTGGTGGTGCTGAATTCTCTTAGCTTTTACTTGTCTATAAAGGTTTTCATTTCTCTGTCGAATCTGAATGAGATCTTTGCTGTGTAGAGTTATCTTGGTTGTAGGTTTTTCCCTTTCATCACTTTAAATATGTGCCTCTGCTCCCTTCTGGCTTGCAGAGTTTCTGCTGAAAGATCGGCTGTTAACCTTATGGGGTTTCCTTTGTGTGTTATTTGTTGTTTTTCCCTAGCTGATTTTAATATTTTTTCTTTGTATTTGAAAGTTTAATTAATATGTGTCTTGGAGTGTTTCTCCTTGGATTTATCTTGTTTGGGACTTTCTGTGCTTCCTGCACTTGACTGACTCTTTATTTTCCCATATTAGGGAAGTTTTCAACTATAATATCTTCAAATATTTTCTCATTCCCTTCTTTCTTTTTCTGTTCTTCTTCTGGGACCCCTATAATTCGAATGTTTGTGTGTTCAGTGTTGTCCCAGAGGTCTCTGAGACTGTCCTCAATCCTTTTTTCTTTTTTCTGCTCTGCAGTAGTTATTTCCACTATTTTGTCTTCCAGGTCACTTACCCGTTCTTCTGCCTCAGTTATTCTGCTATTGATTCCTTCTAGAGAACTTTTAATTTCCTTTATTCTGTTGTTCATCATTGTTTGTTTGCTCTTTAGTTTTCCTAGGTCATTGTTAAACATTTCTTGTGTTTTCTCCATTCTATTTCCAAGATTTTGGGTCATCTTTATTCTCATTACTCTGAATTCTTTTTCAGGTAGACTGCCTATTTCCTCTTCATTTGTTTGGTCTGGTGTGTTTTTACCTTGATTCTTCATCTGCTGTGTTTCTCTGTCTTCTCATTTTGCTTAACTTATTGTGTTTGGTGTCTCCTCTTTGCAGGCTGCAGTTTCGTAGTTCCCATCGTTTTTGGTTTCTGCCCCCAGTGGCTAAAGTTGGTTCAGTGGTTTGTGTAGGCTTTCTGGTGGAGCGGACTGGTGCCTGCGTTCTGGTGGATGAGGCTGGATCTTGTCTTTCTGTTGGGCAAGACTACGTCCGGTGGTGTGTTTTGGGGTGTCTGTGACCTTATTATGATATTAGGCAGCTTCTCTGCTAATGGGTGGGGTTGTGTTTCTGTCTTGCTACTTGTTTGGCATAGGATGTCCAGCACTGTAGTTTGCTGGTTGTTGAGGGGTGCTGGGTCTTAGCATTGAGATGGAGATCTCTGGGAAAACTTTTGCCATTTGATATTATGTGGGGCTGGGAGGTCTCTGATGGACCAGTGTCCTTATGCTGGCTCTCCCACCTCAGAGACACAGGCCTGACACTGGCCAGAGCACAAAGCCCCTGTCAGCCACAGGGTACAGATCTAGGAGGTGAATCCAGTTCCCACCAGCTCCAGATCCTTGGCTCTGGATGAAAAATCTGTTTTCACCAAGTCGATCCAGGAACTTGTGGGAAGCCGAGAATCCAAGGGTCCAAGAGCCCAGTCCTGATGTTACCCTACAGTAGCTCATGGCAGGTGCGTTTACTGTCTCATTGCAGAGAGCCTGCACCAGAGTGCAGCTACCGTCCCCCTTCACACCTGGTGGCTGCTCCTCTTCCGCAGCCACCTCAGCTGCTGCTGGCTCCAGGTGCTTGTTTACCGTTTTTATCCTTTGTTTGTCTAATTGCATTGGCTAGACTGGTGAGAGGAGACCTCCTTGCCTTTTGCCTGATCTTAGTGAGAAAGCTCAGGTTTCTCACCATTAAGTACGATGGTAGCTGTAGGATTTTTGTAGATACTCTCTATTTAGTTGAGGAAGTTCCCCTCTATTCCTAGTTTACTGAGTTTTTAATAATGAATTGGTGTTTGATTTTGCCAAATTTTTATGCTTTTATTTATATAAGCCTGTGATTTTCCTTTTTAGCCTACTTATTTGATGGATTACATTGACTGATTTTTGAATGTTGAAATAGCATTGCATATGAGAGATAAACTCCACTTGGTCGAGGTGGATAGTTCTTTGTACAACTTGTTGGATTCAATTTGCTAATATCTTGTTGAGAATTTTTACATATATGTTTGTGAGAGACACTGGGTTTTAGTTTTTTTGTAATGTCTTTGCCTGATCTTGGTAATAAGATAATGCTGGACTCACAGAATGAATTAGCAAGTATTTCCTCTCTATGAAAGAGGTTGTAGAGAATAGGTATAAGTTCTTCCTTAAATATTTGGTAGAGTTCACCAGGGACACCATCTGGACCATATGTTTTCTGTTTTGGAAGTTTATTAATTATTCATTCAGTTTCCTTAATAGAGGCCTATTAATATTATTTCTTTCTTGTGAGTTTTGGCAGATTGTGTCTTTCAAAGAATTGGTCTATTTCATATAGGTTATTAAATTTGTGGACATAGAGTTCATAGTATTCCTTTTTATCTTTTTAATGTCCATAGGATCTTTAGTGGTGTGCCCTCCTTAATTTCTGATACTAGTAATTTGTGTCCTCTCTCTTTTTTTATTCTTGTTAGACAGGCTACAGGCTTATTTATTTTGTTGATCTTTTCAAGGATCCAGCTTTTGGTTTCATTGATTTTCTCTATTGATTCCATTTAAACTCATTGATTTGTGTTCTAATTATTATTACTTATTTTCATCTGCTTTCTTTGGATTTAATTTGCTTGTGTTTTTCTAGTTTCCTAAAGTGAACTCTCAGATGATTGACTTTACATCTTTCTTATTTTCTACTATATGCATTCTTGCTATAAATTTCCCTCTAAGCAGTGCTTTCAATGCATCCCACAAATTTTGATAAATTGGGTGTTTTAAAAATATTTATACAGTTCAAAATTTCAAAAATTTCAAAATACTCGAGTTTTCTTCTTTGACCCATGTGTTTTTTAGAAGTATATTGTTTAATCTTCACGTATTTTTAGCATAGTCCAATTTTCTTTCTGTTATTCTAGTTAAATTCCACTGTAGTCTGAGACTAGCGATTGTGTGATTTCTTTTCTTCATATTCGTTAAGGTGTGTTTTATGACCCGAAGTGTGGTCTATCTGGTGGATGTTCCGTGTGAGCTTGAGAATATTGGGACTTCTGCTCTTGTTGGATGAATTAATCTATAGATGTCAATTATATCCCATTGATTGATGGTGGTGTTGAGTTTAGCTTTCCTTACATATTTTCTGCCTTCAGAATCTGTCCATTTCTAATAGAGGGGTCTGATGTCTCCAATATGATAGTAGATTCATCTATTTCTCCTTGCAGTTATATTAGTTTTTGCCTCATGTGGTTTGACATCCTATTGTTAGGCACATACATTTTAAGGATTGTTATGTCTTTTTGGAGAATTGACCACTTTATCATTATGTAATGCTTTTCTTTATCCCTAATGACTTTCTTTACCTGATGTGTACTCTTCCTGAGCTCAATATACATATTCCTTCATTCTTTTGAGGTTTTGAAATGTTAGCATGATATATATTTTTTCCATCCATTTAATTTTAATCTATATGTGATTTTATATTTAAATTATGTTTCTTGTAAATAACATTGAGTTTGTCTTGTTTTTTGAGCCACTCTGTCGATCTCTATCTTTGACAACCATTGAATTTCAAAGTGATTATTGATACAGTTGAATTAATATTTGCCACATCCATATTCATTACTATTTTCTATGTATTGCGTTTGTTTTTGTTTCTATTTTTGTCCTTTACACTTTTCCTGACTTTTGTGGTTTTAAATGAGAATTTGATATAATTCCATCTTCTATCCTTTTTTAGAAAATTTTAGTGGTTGCCCTAGAGTTTGCAATATACATTTACAGCTAATCCACATCCACTTTCAAATGACACTATACCACTTCACAGATGGTGTGAGTGCCTTATGATAACAAAATAATCATAATTCCTACCCTGTCCCTTCTATGATTGCTGTCATTTATTTCACTTATATATAAGCATACATAATGAAATACATTGTTGGTATTATTTTGAATAGAGTTTCTGTTAGATTAATAAAAAATAAGAAAAATAAGTGTTTTAGTTTTACCGTTAGTTATGTCTTCTTCATTGATCTTTCTTTCTTTATGTAGATCTGAGTTTCTGATTTACGCTTTTTCCTTTCCTCTAAAGAACTTCTTTTAACATTTTTTGCGAAGCAGGTTTACTGGCAACAAATTTCCTTAGTTTTTGTTTATTTGAACAAGACTTTTTTTTTTTTTCATTTTCACTTTTGAAGGATAACTTTGCAAGGTGCAGAATTCTAGGTTGGTAGTTTTCTTCTGTCAACACTTCAAATATTTCTCTCCATTCTCTTCTTTCTTGCATGGTTTCAGAGGATAAGCAGGGTGCAGTTCTTATCTTTGCTCCTCTATAGGTAAGATATTTTCTCCCTCTAACGTCTTTCAGAATTTTAAAAAAATCTTTGATTTTACTGAAGTTTGAAAATAATATGTCTAGGTGTAATTTGGTGGGGCTAGGGGAGCATTTGTCCTGCTTGGTGTTCTCTCAGATTCTTGGATCTATGGTTTGGTGCCAGACATTAATTTGGGAAAATTCTCAGGCATTATTGTTTCAAATATTTCTGTTCTTTTCTCTCTTTTCCTTCTAGTACTCCCATTATACAAATGTTTCACCTTTTGTAGTTGTCTTGTAGTCCTTTGTCGTCTGTTCTGCTTTTTAATCTTTTTTCCAGTTTTTGTTCTCTGCTTTAGGTTTTCAAAGACCCTATTGATAGGTCCTCTAGCTTAGAGATTATTTCCTCACTTGCATCCAGTCTACTAATGAGCCCATTAGAGGCATTCTTCATTTCTGTTAATGTTTTTACCTCTAGCATTTCTTTTTAGTTATCTTAGACTTTCCATCTCTCTGATTACATTGACCATCTGCTCTTTCATGCTATCTACTCTATCCATTAGAGCCCTTAGAATATTAATTACAGTTGTTTTAAATTCTCTGCCATTTACAACATCTCTGCCATATCTGGTTCTAATGTTTGCTCTGTCTCTTCATATTGTATTTTCTGCCTTTTGGCATGCCTTGTCATTTTTTTTTCTCAGTAGCTGCATATGATATACTAGGTAAAGGAACTTTTATAAATAGGACTTTAGCTATGTGGTGGTGAGGTGTGAGGTTTTAGGAAGTGACTTTTAGCAAGCCTGTGCCTCTGGAATGTAAACTGCCCAGAGTTTCTCAGGTTTTTTCCAACCTGCTCAGGTGGGACAGGATAGCTAGAGTTGACATAGTTCTGCTCTGGTAAGCCAAGACTCCCTGTATTTTCTTGTCTGTATTTCCAACCACTTGGGAACAGTGGTTTGCCCTATGTCCTCTCGTCTTTTATTGATCCAAGGTGAGTGTTAATTTTTTAGTCTTTTTAGCTTTTACTTGTTATTTGAATAGAGTGACAATGTCCAGGTCCTCACATGTGGAAATGGAAACTGGAAGTATGCTCATTATTTTTTTGCAAATTTATTTGTGTGTTTGTTCTATTGAGTTTGGATGTTCATTATATATTCTTGATACAATTCCTTTTTCAGATATACTGTTTACAAATATTTAATATGTTAGTGTTTGGCTTTTCTTTCTGCTTTTTTTAAGAGTAAATTTCACAGGGCATAAGTTCTTATTTCAATAGTCTAATATTTCGTTTATGTATTTTATGAAGCATGATTTTGGTATCATATTCAGGAAACATCTGCTTAAGCTTAAAAATAATTTCTATTGTTTCTCCCTTTAAAATTATATGGTTTTAGGTTTTACAATTAGTTCTATGACCCATTTTGAATAACTTTTATATGGCATTAAATGTAGGAATTCATTTATTTATTGTATATAGATATCTAATGGCTTCAGCAATACATGTTAAAAAGATGATCTTTCTTCCACTTAGTTTCCTTTGCAACTTTGTCAAATATCCACATATAGTACATGTGTGGGTCTATTTCTTGACTTTATGCAGCTCCAGTGATCTATTATCATGCTAAAATCACGTTGCATTATTATAATAATTTTATAATACATATTGTGGTCAGGTAATGTAAATTATCCAAGTTAGTTCTTTTTAAAAATTGTTTTGATTATTCTAGAGTTTTTGGATTTTCATCCAAATTTCAGAATCTGTTTTTCAATTTCTTCAAAAATATTTTCTGGATATTAATTAGAACTACATTACTACATTTAATCAGTAGATTGATCAAGAAAGAATTAGCATCTTAACAATTTTGAAGCATGAGATTATGAACACAGTATGCTTTTCCATTATTTAGGTCTTGTGAATTTTTCTCAACAGTTGTTTATATTCTGTCATTACACAGGTCTTACACATCTTTTGTTGGAATTATCCTTAAGATTTATACATTTATGCTGTCATAAGTGGTATTCTGTATCTAATTTCAATTTCAGTTGTCCGCTGCTAGAAACAAAATTGATTTTTCTATATTTTTTTTTTTTTTTTTTTTTTTTTTTTTTTTTTTTTTTTTGCGGTACGCGGGCCTCTCACTGTTGTGGCCTCTCCCATTGCGGAGCACAGGCTCTGGACGCGCAGGCTCAGCGGCCATGGCTCACGGGCCCAGCTGCTCCGCGGCATGTGGGATCCTCCCGGACCGGGGCACGAACCCGTGTCCCCTGCATCGGCAGGCAGACTCTCAACCACTGCGCCACCAGGGAAGCCCCTGATTTTTCTATATTGATCTTGTATCCTGTAATGTTACTAACTTCACTTATTAGTTCTAGTAGCTTTTGTGTATATCCTAGGATTTACACATAGACAATTATGTCATCCACAAATAAAGACTTTTACTTCATCCTTTCATTCTATCAGTTATCTAGGGCTGTATAAGAAAATACTCCAAAATGCGGTGACTTAAAACAATGATATATCATTGCTTACAATTTGTGTGTTAGTGGGGTGGTTTTCTATTGGTATTGCCTGGACTCACTCATGTGACTGCATCAGAATTGCCTGTGTGTTACCAAATTTCTATGGACAGAAAACAGACTGAGAAAGTTACTTAGTGGAAAATATGATCCATTTCTTATGGAAAGGAAAGAAGTTTAAGACCTCTTGTTAGAAGGAACTATGAGTGATATTTTCATTTAATCAGAGTATTGATATATTATTTTTTTACATATTGCTTGATTCTAATTATTAATATTTTAAATCAATTTTGCTCTAGTTTTTAAGAATTTTGTCTTATTAAATGTATTACAGTAATAATCATTAAATGTCAATGAACATTAATTAACATGAAGCAATCTAAGGATCTATGGTGATAGTCTATCTTTATTGTTGATATAGTTCATTTATTCTTCTTTTCTACTTGATCAGTCTTGCAAAAGGTTACTAATTTTATTATTCTTTTTGAAGAATCAACTTTTGGCTTTCTATGCTGTCTACCTGTTTTCTATCCCAATGATATATGCTACTTACCTATGTATTTATTCCTTTTATTTATCTTTGTTTATTTTACACTTTTCTTGTAGCATTTTAAGAAGGAGGACTAGAAATTTTATTTTTTTAACAAAAGTACTGAAAATTACAGTTTTCCTTTTTGGCACTTGCTTATCAGCATTTCACAGATTTTTTTATACAGTGTCTTTTTAATATCATTTGTTTTAAAATACTTTAAATTTTTCTTACTTTACTGTGACTCATAGGTTATATTGTTTAGTCTTTAACTATTTGAGAATTACTAGATATATTTTATTTATTTTAATTAAAATTGTGTAAGTCGGAAACTATGCCCTTTATAATTTCCATCTTTTAGACTTGATTGAGATCTGTTTTATGGTTCAACATATGGTCTATTTTGCTAAGTGGTCCATATGCACTTGAAAAGAACATGTTTGCTGCCATAGCTGAAAATAATGTGCTATAAATTGGGTCATAGTTTGGCAATTTCTTACAAAACTAAACATATTCTTACCATATGATCCAGCAATTGTGCCTCTTGGTATTTACCTAAGGAGTTAAAAACTTATCCACACAAAAACCTGTACACAGATATTTATAGTAGCTTTATTCATATTTTCCAAAACTTAGAAGCAACCCAGGATATTCTTCAGTAGGTAAATAAACTGTGATCTATCCAGACAACGGACTAATATTAAATGCTAAAAATAAGTGAGCTATTAAACCATGAAAAGACAAAGAAAACTTAAATGCATACTACTACATAAAAGAAGATAATTTGTCAAGGCTATATACTGTATGATTCCAACTATATGACATTCTGGGAAAGGCAAACTATGGAGACAATAAAAAGATCAGCAGTTAATAGGGGACAGCAGGGTGGGAGAAATGAATAGGCAGAGAATCTTTAGGACAGTGAAAATACTCTGTATGATATAAATAATAATGGCTATATGTCATTCTACTTTTTCTAAATCCATAGAATATACAACACCAAGAGTAAACCCTAAAGTATATGGACTTTGGTGATTATGATGTGTCAATCTAGGTTCATTCTTGGTAAAAATGTACCATTCTAGTGAATGATGTTGATAATGGGGGAGGCTATGCATGTGTGTGGCAGTAGGTTGATAGGAAATATCTGTACCTTCCTCTAAATTTTGTTGTAAAACTAAAAGCTGCTCTTAAAAAGGTCTTAAAAATAATAAATTGGGTCATAATGGTGGAAATGTTGCAGTCTTTTATATCCTTATATTTTTTCCATATTATTCTACTTATAATTGAGAGAGAAGTGTTAAAGTCTTCAAGTATGATAGTAGATTTGTCTGTTTTTTCAATAAGTCTGTTAGTGATTGTAAGAGATTAGACTATATATATTTTACATACACACTCATTAGGATTTGGAGTTGACATTTACTGAGTTGGGAAGAAATCTGCTTGTTATCTTCTGATATCAGTGGATCCAAGAGATAAAGTGGTTTAAACTATGTTTGTGGGTAATATATGGCAGGAATGGGAAAAGTAACAGAAATTGAAACGTTTGAGGAAACAGAGTTGTAGAAGAATTACTGAAGTTAATGTACCATCACTGTGATTGGACTCAGAATTCTCCTAGAAATCTTATTCAGTAAATACCTTTGTGAAAAATCTCTTTAGCATTTACATATTCAGCTAGAAATGTATCATTTTATTTGTTGACATATTACTTCGATTTACTTTTGTATTATTTTCTATTTGACTTTACCTAAGTCTATTTTAAATTCTAAAGCGGAGTACTTGCTCATTATTTCTTTTTCATTTCTCCATGGTGCCTAGTGTTCTATAATCTATACAAATATGAGCTTATGAATCACAAAATACCTGTGTTGAAAGGAATATCAAAGACCATCTAATCTGACTACTATCCTTAGTGAGAGTCCACACTACCAAATACCCACGAAGGAATGACCAGCCTTTGCTAATACATTTCCCATAACAAGAATTAATTCTCCCTTGAGAGAGCCAATTCCTTTATTGATCTACTAAAAATTATACTCAACATTGACTGAAAATAGGTCTTACTTTGTAATATTAATCAGAATATATACTTCCATAATTTGTATAAAATACATAAATTAAAAAATCTTATTCACAAAATAAATAACCATGGAGTTGATAATTTGCTCTATATGTCTTTCAGGGTATCTACGTAAGCATGTATATGCACAAACTGACAAATCTAGGTATCAAAGTCCTGTTTCCAGGGCTATTGGAAACATCAGGTTTATACAGTTGTAGAGCAGGGTATTATTAAGATTCAACTGAAATTGAACCAACAACTTTCTAAGCAAAAATCAGTGAATAAATACATGAATAAATTAATAAATGGATGAGTTTATTCTTTATTGTCTCATTTAGCTGATGTTTGTTGGCAAATCTGAACTATGTCCCAAATGATCACTCAAACTACAAGGACCGCAAATAAGGGAGAGGTGGTTGTCCTGAGAAACATGCATTTTGTATTTGTTCTTCTGTCAGAAGTAGGGAAAATGAACAAGAAAATAAAACAAATATCCACTAAAGTGAACAAGAATTTGTAACAAGGAATGTATGGAAAATTAATTTCAGTACAGGGAGCAGCAAGATCAACCAATTGTCTGTTTTGTGGCAGGACTTGTTACAGGCTGGTTCCCAAGGACCTTGATAAAGCAGCAGAAGCAGAGTGGTGTCCATGGCCTTGTTCTCAAAGTATTAAGTATTAAGTTCTCAAAGTATTATTAAGATGTTGACCACAGTTTCAGATAGAAATAAATTCAAGCCATACAGCTCAATTTGTGGTTTACAGGATATGGTTAGCATTTCATTACTGTTGTTACGCAACGGTGACATATACATTCTGTATCTTTAAAAATGCTATTTACTTGGTATATTTTATTACACAATACATTATAATGTATACTTTAGTGTACTCTTTATGTAAGGCCAGATGCTACAAGTATTATAGTCATCACTGGTGAGTTAACTGCCATCAATTGTATAATGGTGTTAAAATAATTTTAGTAAACTGTTCTTATCTGTTATAAAAATGTATGTTACTTTTTGTTATATTTTTGAAAATACTGATCCCATTAAACTAACTCTGTGATCCAGCGGTTCAAGATTAAATATTTAGTATTAACTTGTTTTTGTTTTTCTACAAATGTTCCTGTTTTTTTTCCTCAATATAGGTCATTATATTTCATAATAACCTTATTTAAATAAGTAGTCTTTCTTGTGCTATCATGAAATGGCAGTCTCCAAGCATTTCTCATAGTTCCTTGGTGGGATGGTCACTTAATGATCAAATTAGAGCTCACTCAACCAGATCTGTGGTAACAACAGTTACAAGGCTGCAGTTAGTTCTCCTTTTCAGATTTACAGAGCATCCAGGTGGAGTTCATTACTGTGAATCACTCAGCATGGTCCTCTGGCAGCAGATTAAGAAAACAGTCTAAATTTGAGATGGCTGCACTGTTAAACTTACTCCTCGTTCAAAATGTAAGACCCCCTAAGCTTAGCCACATACCTCTTATCTGTAGTAACCTTCTATCCAGGGAGGCCTCTATTAATATTTGCTGCTGTAGTTGTACAATACCCAAAATATTTATGAATCTGAAAGCTGAAAAATTACAGATTTTCAGCTAATACATTCCACGGCTGCATGTTCTTGGTTTGCAAGTTTATAGCTGGGATTTTACTATTAACAAATTCCTGCTTTTGAGCAATTGGATATATTTCTCCAACTCTGTGTTGCCCAATCTGTTACTCTCACTCCCCAGGCTGGGATGGCTACAATGGTGGTACAGCCACTGGGGAGGGGAGGAGAAGGGATGGATGGAACTATATGCCATCAGTCACCAACAGCCCCTCTGGCTGATTAAGTGGCAGGTGTTAATAGGAACCCAGGGGAGTGCTCTCCAGTTCCCTTTAGCTGGAATCACAGTGACATGATTCAAGGCCTGAAGAGTTTGGGGCCCTTATAGGGAGGGGGAAGGGAAGAGGACTTGTAAAGTGGAAAATAATAGAAGACTAAGTTGTTTTGAAAGACCTCTCCTAGTGCTTGAAAGATTTGCAGTTTTTGAAGACTTGAACAATGAAAATTCTGATACAGATATGTCAGGCATTAAAAAAAGAAAGGAAAAGATGTACTAACCTTTAAAAGCACTGCTTGCTCTCTATAATTTTTGTTTTATTGGAGCTTTATTATAAATGGTATTATAAAATTTAATTCTTGTTTTGAACAGATATTTATTAGGTAAATATACAAAGAATTTGATGTTACAAAACATTATAAAAAGATGTCATATAGCCCTTTCAAAATTGCAAAGCATATACTTATACATAAAATGTAAAAGATCAATAGATGTGATTGATAATCCAAATCAGTGATGATTATTAAACTATAACAAACTCCAGATTTTTGTTTTATCTGTAAAATTAATTTGAATCTTTTGTCTGTCTCAGAGGAGGTTTTTTAAAACTTAAGTTTTAAATTTGATATACACAGTATCAAAATATTTTAATATCCCCAAATACTATCATGCTTCCTTCTGTTTGCTAAACACCTACCCCTTGATTAATTATTACTGGACTACTAACGCCATTGATTATTTTTGGTACTTTAATAAGTAAAATTATTTTATGGTTAGATTTTGTACTTGATATAATACACTATATATTCTTTTGTGCTTAGTGTAGTTTACTTAACATGTTTGTGACATTCATGGATATTTCTGTATGCAGTTATATTTTATTATTTTTGTGTAGTATATAATTGGCTGAATATACTATAATTTATTTATATACTGTAAAACTGATGGCTATTGAATCCTTCCAAAATGGATATTAAACATAATGTTGGTGAGAGCATTCCAATCCATGTCTTTTGGTGAGGATAGGTACACATTTCTATTTGGTGTGAACCTAGGAGTGGAATTGCTGGATCATAGGGTACTCATCAATAGATGCTCACCTTCAATAGATGTTGCCAAGGAGTACTTTCACTGGTGATGCCATCAGGTCCTGTGTGTGTGTGTGTGTGTGTGTGTGTGAGAGAGAGAGAGAGAGAGAGAGAGAGAGAGAGAGAGAAAGAGATAACTATTTTTTTCCAATTTATAAAACTGTGAAATTTATTTGCATGAGGTGGTAGATAATACCTTTTATCCCTTGATTTTTTTTTTCATTCCTGTTATAGACAGTTTTTTTCTCTTTGTTTTTTAATAGTTGTTCCAAACATATTTCATTTTTATGACCTTTTCAAAGAAGTACATTTTGGTTTTATTTTTTTTTCTTTTATTATGGGCCTCCTGGCAACAACTTTTCTGTTTGTCTGAAAATTAGTTTACAACTTTATTTCAATATCATTTTTCAAGGATTTTAAAAAATTTTTTGAGGAGAGAGTTCTGAGTTGGCAGTTATTTTTTATTTCAGCACTCTAAGTATTTACCCCATTGACTTCTGAGTACCATGATTTCTAGTGAGAACTCAGATATCAGTCTATCTCTTTCCCTCCCTATCTCTCTACACCTGCCCACTCTTTGAAGGCAATGTGTCTTTTCTTTGGATTTTTTTAAAATTAATTTTTATTCTAGTATTGTTGATTTACAGCGTTGTTAGTTTCTGCTGTACAACAAAGTGAATCATTTATACATATACATATATCTACTCTTTTTTAGATTCTATTCCCATATAGGTCATCACAGAGTATTGATTAGAGTTCCCTGTGCTATACAGTAGGTTCTTATTAGTTATCTATTTCATATATGGTAGTGTGTATATGTCAATCCCAATCTCCCAATTTATCTCTCCCACCCCCGCCTTTCCCCCTTGGTAACCATAAGTTTATTTTCTACATCTGTGACTCTATTTCTGTTTTGTAAATAGGTTCATTTGTATCATTTTTTTAGATTCCACATATAATAGATATCATATGATATGTGTCTTTCTCTGATTTACTTCATTCAGTATGACAATCTCTAGGCCCATCCATGGTGCTGCAACTGGCATTATTTCATTCTTTTTTTATGACTGAGTAATATCCCATTGTGTGTGTGTGTGTGTGTGTGTGTGTGTGTATCACATTTTTGGATTTTTTTGAGATTCTTTCTTTTGTCTTTGGTTTTCAGCAATTTGACTCTGATGTATCTAATTGCAGTTTTTTAAATATTCTGCTTGTGATTGCTGAGTTTCTTGAATATGTAGGTTGATAACTAATATCAGTTTTTAGAAATGTTCTGCTATTATTTCTGTGGTGTTGCTTCTGCACCATTACTTCTCTCCTTTCCCTTTCTTATGCTCTGATTGGATATTTTATCTTGATCTCTCTTCAAGTTCAGTAATCTTTGGTTTGTTTTTATCTAATTTGATGTTCAACCATTGAGTTCTTAATACATATATTGGTTTTTCAATGCTATAGTGCCCATTTTATCCTTCTTTATAGATTTTGTTTTCCACTGATATGTTCTATCATTTTTTCTATTTTGTCTGTCTTTTTCTATATTTTATTTAACACATTACTGATAGATATTTCAAAGTCTTTGCTGCTGTCTTCAATATCTCAATCATCTAATAGGTCTGTTTCTATTCTCTTTTTTTGCACTTGAATAACAATCAAATTTTCTTTATTTTTCACATTTATGGTAATTTTTGGATGTATGCTAGAATTTGTATATTAATTAACCATGGGCTTCAGATGATATTATCTTCCAAAAGAGTTTTCTCTTTTTTCCTCTGTTAGATACTTATGGTGAAGGAGAGATAACATCAATCCAATTAGTGATTGAAGCAGTTGAAAATACTTTGCAGTTTTAGTAAGACTAGGTCTTCCTATGGTCTGTTCCTAATTCTAGAATGTGGTCTTTGGAGCTTTCAAGAGGGTGCCAAGAGGTGGCTTTTCCTCAACCCTGAAAAGAGTATTAGAAATTGAGCTCTGTTCTTTAGACTTCTCAGCATATTCCTCTAGTCTCCAACACCAAGAAACCAAATCTGACAAATATCTTGAGAGTGAGACTAACCCTGTGCTTGAAACTTGCCTCTACCCTAGAAGATATTTGTTTCCTAAGTACTTATGACTACGGGAGATTTACTCATTTTAGAAGTGTTTGTCCTAGCTCTCCATCATGTTGTACTATTGCTAAAATTCCAGGTTGTTCCTCCAGCTGCATGCAGCTAGGGCTTGAATGTTTGCTTCTTTTCCCCCCAGTAGAGGCTCATCACTCATACTAGTCATAATGTTCAGCCCAAGCCTACAATTACCCAGTGTCTTTGCCGGGGGCAGGGGGCGGGGAAGGAAAGTTAGCTCACCTTTGAAGGGCTCTCTACTCTCTGGTACTTCATTCATCTAGTCTGTTGCAATGATGTCTTTAAATATTACAGTTTAATCAGGGTTTCCTAGTTTTATAGTAGGACCATTATCTTAATATTACCTACTATATCATATGCAAGAACAGAAATTAAAGTAATTATATTTATTAGGTCCAAATAAATATTGTGACTTCATCCTACTAAGAAAAAGAGAGGTTCTTCCTTTGGAACTTTAAATCAGGGGTATACTGGTAACTGTTTAACAACCAGTTCTGCAACAGGGAAGGTGGAGTGGGGGAGAGTAAAGCCCAGATTTGTAGGTTTGCTCATTTCCATGGTGAAAATCTTCCCATCATGGCGAATTTCAAACTACCCACATGACGTTACTGAGTGCAGAATTAGGAAAAGATGCACAGTCCTGCTTAAATCAGTGTCTAGAGTTGCAATATGTTGAGATGATTTTCTGTAACAACTAAGGGTTGAAACCATAACTTTTTCTAATATAATTTTGGAATTGAATCATGTTGACCTGTCAAGAGAAAAAAAAATTCAAGTTCAAAGGAACTCAAACTTTGGACTTATGTGAACTCAGTCATTGAAAAACAGTAATTATGCTGTTAATCATTGGTATCTACTATTTTATAGGTATTATTTCTCATCATTATAATCCTCTTAATAATTTACTGGTTGTCCAATAACAAGATGTTTATAGCAATAAATACAAAATGAATTTTATATACATGATAATAGTTATGATGTCTTGAATATTTTCCCTTGAGCCATTATAAACAGCAACAGTTAAAGAGCTGTGTCAAGGGTATTTGTAACTGAATATTATTACAATTAAATTATAACAGAATGCTGTAAAAATAAATAAAATTGTTCTTTTTTTAAAAAGAAGAATGTATAACATTCAAAAGACCACAAAATAAATTACTATATTAGAGAATATTGAGAAGTCCTATTTCTCTGGCTCTATAATTAGAAACTAAGACTTGGTGATTAAGAGGAAAAGGTAACTACCCCACATTTTAAGAGAGAAGAAAATAATTTGTTTCTGGGTAGCCTATCCAGGGCTTTTAGCAGGCAGCAGAATTGACTCTCAAAGGGTCCCAAGTAAACTTGAAATGAATAAAAAACAAGAAATAAAGAAAGGAAGAAATAAAAGAAAGAAAGAAAAGGAAACAGTGTTATATAGTTTACTTCCCCAACTGGGAGGCATAGAGAAGAGGATTGTGTGGCCAGGAAAGACTAGATGGACAAACAATTCCAAGAATTGACCCACACAAGGAAGCCCTTCTTCCATCATCAACTGCTAAAAGCTGCAGCCTGCATCCCTATCATAGGACACCAAAAACTACCACTCGACCAGTTGCCATTGCTGAACTCTGAATTCAGTCCTGCTGTACCTACCAACACCAGAGAATATTCCATGTGATTAAGGGGACCATACTATCTATTGTCCAAACCAGGACTCCTGAGAGTAGAAGAGGTTATTAATACATTAATAATTAAACTGGGACAATATACATGAATCAAGGCAATCTCAGGTAAAACAGGATGTTTGATTACTCTTAGAATTCTCAAGGTGCCGGGGTGCAATTGAGGCTCCAGATTTGAGGAACCTGCCCCATATGCCCTAACCTTGCTGACAAAAAAACAGAAAAATTTATACCTGATACTTTCAGATTCTAAGGTGAGAATTTCCCTCCTTTTGTGGGGTAATTCCCCAAAGGAAAGAGGTTCTAGAAGCTTGATAGGCAAAAAGGATGACAAATACAAATTGCATCAGCTTGAAAGTGATTTATGGTTCATCAAACCAAGATAGTTGAATTAAAATAAATTCATGACATTAAAGTAAGAAAGCATTACCATCTGAGTGACCATACAAATTCTTTTTTATTCTGAATTGTACCTGTCTTAATTTTTGCATATTTTTCCTGACCTAACAATTTAAAGTAATACAATAGAATATAAAGTTTGCTACTACCTATGATGACTGAATTAGTTGATTCTTAATGGTGTAGCTTACATTAACATTATTCAGCTCACTGAAACATTGTTTCAATCTTTAAAGCTTCCCAATTTGCCCACAGATAATTAATTCCACCATCTGATAGAATCCTAAGAAAAATTTGTCATGATCTACTCATTCTGGATTTTTCAGGAATACTCATGCATTTGTTTACTTCCCAGTGTTGCTTGATCTACTCCTATGCCTTCTCACCTCCATTTACTCTTCACATCTCAGCTCAAGTTTTATTCCCTCTGACTCCCATGGTGAATGTGCTTATAGTGCCATGTGACAGTATTTTATAGCACTTAACATGATTGTAATTTTATGACTAAATTATGTCTCCCTCACCAGATGGATAATTCCAAGGGATCAGAATATTATACCTTTGGCCTCAATTCCTTAACAAGCAGAATACCTGGCATATAATACGTGCCCAATACATATTTGTTGAATGGACAAATGAATTAAAAGTGAATATAAAGATAGTTCAATTTCAAAAAAAATAAAAGGCAATCAATAAATATTAGTTGAACCAACTAAATAAATTAAGTATGTGTATCACTTATCATGACAATCACCCATCAACTTTTATCTTCATATCAATTCTGTGGTTTTGTTGTACAAAACTCTTGGCAGGTAGATTTAACTACTAATATTATCATCAGTGGACAGATGATAAAATTGAGAGTTTAAGACCTGGGATGATACCTCAAGAATCATTTATCAAACTAGTGACTGGAGGATATGTTCTAAATGGTACTAAACTTGTACCAAGTTCAGGGGCCAAAGAACTAATAGAAAGTGAAAATCCCTTTCTCTCTCTTAATGGAAATCTGTACAGTATCTTAGACTTTTGACTAAAATACCACATATGACTAATGGCTACTTAGTAATACCTACTAAATAAGTGATTAGGAGTGTTAATATTTGTTATGTTAAACTAAACTATTAATTTAGTAAACTTGTTCATAAATCTAAGTTAGTATTTGGGGAAGAATTCTCACTATCACACAATGTTTGGCAACACAGTAAAGCTATTCCTGCACTTTTGTATTTTTAAATAATTGGAAATATTGCAACTTTAGTGGAGGACTTTTTGTAATCAGTACATCACCAGAATTATTTTGATTGTGTTGTGGTTTTGAATGACTGCTATTCTTGCAAACACAAATTATAATAGATTTATCTTCATCATTATCCAGTCCATTTGTTGGGTTGATATTTGAGTGAACACCCTAATTTGGGAACCACTAATATGTGGTAATTTTCATATGTAACCACTAATATGTGGTAATTTTCATATGTGGTAATTTTCATAACTGAAGCTTGTCTCTCAAACTTTACTTATTAATTGCAATAAAAGGGTTATTTTTAAATGTTTATCCTAAATCATTGAGTAGGTCTAGAGCTATGACTTGTAACCTGTTTGTAACATAAGTATTCCCAAGGTATTCTATTTTATGTTGTCCAAGGACAGAACTAGAGAACCAGTGATAAAAATATGGTACATGTGCAGCAGTTCAAATGAGAATCGTGCATAAGTGTATCCCGAAAGCAAATTATAGGATGTGCATTATCTCCTGCTGTAAATTGATTAGCTTTATCTTCTCAGATATTTTTAATTTCTCCATTGGAGATTTTTCTGCTTCCTTAACTCAAGTAAAAAATTTTGAGACCTACTATCTTAAACAAATGCATCTCAGCCACAGGGTTTCATCCTATTTTTGTGCTACAAGCAACTGGTCGGCTCTTTCAAGTAACTTATCAGTAATAATAAGGTAATGAAGTTTGAAAATGACTTACATATCATAATATATTTACTTGTAAAAATTAGAGTAGTTTCAAAATTGTATCATAAAACAACCATTCTTATTCTCTTGTGTTCAGGTAGAACTTCACATTCTTGCATTAGGCCAAGAGGGTTAATCAGTATAGGCAAAGTTAATTCTGTAGAGAAAAAACATATTAACATTAGTAAGACTTGGAGACTTATTTTTTCCAAGTATATACTTATGCATAATTATTACAATATATTGGATAGTCAATATATTAGCATTTTTTTGAAATATAGCATTTTACCAGTTACAAATATTTTAATGTAATTGATTAATTTGACTTTTAAAGGAATTGTCAGTATAACTTGGAAGAACTCTCATACATTTAGAAAGGTAAAGTTGGTAATAGCATTAGTTATGTACAATAGCTGCAAATCGAGAATAAAAATCTTCCCCAAAATATGATTCTAGAAGGATAAATATTCATGAACACTTGTCAAATAACAGGTATATTAAAATATATTTAATTAGTCTTTAAAGAAGTAGAAGTGGTTCTGAAAACCTTTAGAGCAATTGGAAATAATTTGTTAAAATGAAAATAATTTAAAAATATAAACTTGAAAGTAGGTATCTTTAGGTTTCTTACAAAACTGATTAAACCAGACTTAACTTCTTTTTTCTGCCTAAGGTCATTATCACAGTTTCTCCAGTTTTAAAGCAAGAAATACAATATGGAAAGCTTTAGCAGTTTGGGGGAAATGAGAGTAAATTTAAAACTTAATCTATAACTCAAAATAACAGACTTCAGAGGAAGTTCCAAAAAGGGACTTCTAACTAGCTCTGTAAATTGGTAAGCTTTATTCAATTTCATATGATGGCTTTGAAGAAGTAACTTTTGAGTCTAGGCATAGTCTTCCCCATATTCTCTGGCATCCCTATTAACCAAGTATTACCATATACATCGTAGTTTCCCAGACTGTATTCTGCATAAACGTGTTAGTAACGCTCATGATAAAACAAACATGAATGGAACAAAGTTAAGTTTCTTTAGTTAAAACACCCAGAACATCTAATAGCTAACATGCATTGAGACTCTCTAAGAGAGGGAAGGGTAGGGTGTGGCAGGAGCATGGAGGGGGCAGAGAGACGCAGAGACACAGAGAGAGAAATACTGAGAATCCAAACTAATTTGAACATGCTGTTTGACAATTGCAAATGTGCCATTGTGCCATTTCTTCTGAAATAGCAATCACATTAAACTTTGCTAACTTTTTTTCTTCCAGATTTGTAAATCATCAAGCTCACTCCATGTCTATTTCTCTTTAAACTTAAGAACTCGCACCTTAATGAGACTTGATGTTCCTCAGAGATCCAAAATCTTTAAAATATTATTTATTGATATTTCCTGCCTTAGAAAGCCTTCTATAGCTTTTTTACAGTTTTCCAAAAGTGCAGGTGGCCAAATCATTTCTTTTAGGAGTATGCAGATTGCTGCTCCTCAAAGCCTGTTCACTCAATGAGGCTAAATACACATCCATGCAAGACAAGGATGGTATTGAGTCAGAAAAATCCTGAAGGACCAAAAGACCAAAATAAACATGTTTTCAACTCTTCTGACATCTGGTACTCAATATGAAATAGCAATATTGAAAATTTGCTAAAAGATGCTTATTTCAAAAGTTTGATTCAAATAATTATATATTAGTCTCTACCAGTATCATTGAGACAGTGATACAGAGAAGACAGTTCACTAGTGTGTTCAATTCAACAAAGCTATTCTAAAAATAATACTTTATTATAGTACAATTTAGACATGATGATTCATTTAAAAATATTTTTTGTTTGTAGCAAGAGGACGTTTTTTCCCCCCAGTCCTGAAACTGGAGAATATAGGGAACACTTTCTGTGGCTATAAGTTAAAGCATTTTATATTGCTCAGCTCGATGAGGCTCTTGTGATAATTGTTGAAGATTGTAGTGCAGTGAAAATTGCACTGTAATAGAAAACTTCTCCTTAAAGCAAAGCTTAGTCCTAGGAAAAACTTTAAAATTCTAAGATGAAACACCTTTCATCAGCCTGAATACTGAAAAATGTCTTGAATTAGAGCAAACCTGTTTAAAAAAATTCTCTTCTACATATTCAAGCTAATTGATTTTTAGCTATTTGGTTTGTTAATTCTTCACTCAACATTGATTGTGCAAATACTTATGGACCACTATATATCAGATACTAGTGTAAATGTCAAAGATAGGATAGCATTTATTGGGTTTATATTTTAGTGGAAAGAGAAATTTTTTTTTCAAAAAGCACAAATTATATCAAGTAATGGTAAATTCCATGCAAATATATTATGTGGCCATTGTACATTGGGTGATCAGTAAAGGTAACATTTAGTTGAAATTTGAATGACACACTAAGCGGAAGTCAGTGAAGAAAGCATATCATGCAGAATGAGAAGCTAGTACAAAGATTCCTTCAAGCAAAAATTAGCTTGAAAGAATAGAAATTCCAATGCAGTTGGAAAAGTGGATGATGGGAAAGATGTGGAAGTTGAGAAGAAAACAAAGTGGGATCAGAAAGAACATTTTAAGTCAGATTAAGGAATTTGTTAAGTCAAAGTATTTTAAGCAGTGAGTGATAATCTTTGGAAAAATTGTTGTAACACCACAACTGTAAGCAAGGAAGTAGATTATTGTAATAGGCAGAGATGATGGTGGAATTCACTGGCCTTGTGGCATTGGAGTTGAGAGAAGTGGACTGTTCAGGGAAATGTTCTGGGAATCCACAGGGACTGACTCTTGGGTTGGACATTGCATGGGAAAATAGAACAAAATAAGGATAATAATACAGAGTCAGTAGAACAGTCTGAACATATTCTACTCAGTTATTGCTCTCAGTTGTTTTAACCTATTGTGGTTTTTCTTGAGAAATATGACCAAAATTTCTGTTTAGTTTTTCTAATACTTGATAAACAAAACAAAAAAGAGTTTTGAGAGGACTCATTCCTGGCTTTAATAAGTCAGAAAATGGTAATGAAACCAAAAACAAATCAATAAGAAAACACAGTAGGGCAGTATGATTCTCTGGATTAAAAAGCCTCCCTGTATTTGTTAATACTGGAAAGTTCTTGTTATCGAATGGTCTAAGAAAAATGTACCAAAATCTATCTTTAATACCTAGATCAAAATTCAGAATGACACTATGTAACCCATGGTCTCCCAGAGTGTATTCCTTGAAACAACAGTTTAATGAGATGGTGGCAGTATGTTTGTAAAACATTGCACACTTGTAAAGCATTTTATAAACACATACATATGTATATATAAATATGAATGCATATATATACATATATATGAAGTAAGAAGTAATATTAACATTTAAAATATAAAAGCTCTTTGGGAAAAGCTAATATAAACAAATGTCCAAAGTAGACAATTTATCATTATATTATGGAGCAGCAAAATCATATTATGTCTTTACCTCCCAGGAATAGTAGATCTTCAGGGAAACCATGTTACTGGTAAATAAATTAAATTTGCTCAAAAATGGAAGAGCTATCTGCTCTAGAAGTTATCTTATATAATTAGATATTTAAACCACCAAGAGGTGGAAAGTGAGGTCACTCTGAATTATTGCTCAAGATTTTTATACTTTTGTGGGATGCTAAAACTGAGTAATAGATTGTCATGAATATCAAGATTAAAAAATCAGTTTAAGCAATAGAAGTATGTGGCAGTTACAATTTGCTGTGCCTAATTTTTCCCTCCTCCCCATCTTTCCCCTTTGGTAACCATAAGTTTGTTTTCAAAGTCTGTGAGTCCGGTTCTGTTCTGTAAATAAGTTCATTTGTATGATTTTTTTTCGATTCCACATATAAGTGATATAATATGATATATGTCTTTCGCTGTCTGACTTACTTCACTTAGTATGATCGTCTATAGGGATTAACATACAAACACTACTATATACAAAATAGGTGACCAACAAGGACTATATAGCATAGGGAACTCTACTCAGTATTCTGTATTAACCTATATGGGAAAAGAATCTGAAAAAGAATGGATATATGTATAAGTGAATCACTTCTCTGTACACCTGAAACTAACACAGCATTGTAAATCAACTATATTCCCAAATAAAATAAAAATTAAACTAAAAATTAAAAAAAGAAAAGGAAAATGATTTAATTAGTTAATTCAATAAAGTAAAATAAACTCAAAAAAATTTTTTTTGCTATGCCTAGAACTAAGATACAATATGGAAGTACAAGGGTGGAGGTTAGTAAACTTTCCACAAATTTAAATAAATTGTACTATAATATTTATGGCAAAGCACATGAAGAGTTATTGCCTAAAGCTTTGGGTTACTTCAATCTTCCTAGAACTGTATTTTGTTTTGTTTGTTTAGTAAACATTTCTTTTTTTAAAAAAAAATTCATTTTATTTATTTATTTTTTGGCTGCATTGGGTCTTTGTTGCTGCACACAGGCTTTCTCTAGTTGCGGTGAGTGGTGGCTTCTCTTGTTGTGGAGCACGGGCTTCAGTAGTTGTGGCTCGCGGGCTCTAGAGCACAGGTTCAGTAGTTGTGGCACAGGGGTGTAGTTGCTTCGTGACATGTGGGATCTTCCTGGACTAGGGCTCAAACCCGTGTCTCCTGCATTGGCAGGCAGACTCCCAACCACTGCGCCACCAGGGAAGCCCCTAGTAAACATTTCTTACCCTAAGAATGTGAAAGAAGATTTTTCCTCAGGTATTAGCTTTTGTTGATGCAAATGTAACTGTAATCTTGTGATTGGAATGAGGAACAATTGTGTGGTTTGACTTCTGATTGAGTTTTAAACTTAGAGGTTTTATAGTTTAAAGGTCAGTAGATTTTAGCTTTCATTTCAACACTGCTACTGATGCCGAAAATTTGGCCTCTGTGCACTGGTGCCGAATCGAATATCAGAGACAGAGTTTTGGGTGAAGTAGAAAAGAATAGCTTTATTGCTTTGCCAGGCAAAGGAGTGTATAGTGGGCTAATGCCCTCAAAACTGTGTGTCCCAACCCAGCAGGGGGTGGGGGGAGAGGAGGATCTGGTGAGGAGTTTTATAGCAATGGTTCATGGGCAGGGTTGCTGATAAGGATCAGGGTGTGTGCAGGACCTGCATTCCTGTAATCTGGCTTCAGGTAGTCCTCCTGATAAACTTCTGTGGTTCTCGAGGTTATCAGACTGTGACCTTCTCTCTAGAATGAAAAATGCTTTATCAAGTAGTTAACATCTTCCATGTGTTGGGGTTTTAGTTCTGCAAAAGAGCTCAAAGATATTGTTATATGTATTTCTTGAGTCAGGACCAGAATCCTGTCCCAAGGCTGCACTATAATTTCTTGACTGTTCCTCCCTAATCTCTGCATCCCCTCCCTTCCCTGAGTAGCAACTCCTTGAACCTGCCCTTTGGAACTCAGGGAAGGTCATGGAGGCTGAAGCCTATTCCCTACAAACAAGAAACCAGGGACACAAAAAAGGATTTTATACCCAGGAGCCCCACAGGGTCCTGCTTGGTTTCACTACCTACCGATTGACAATCTAGTGATTTTGTATAAATTTTATCCTTTCTTCGTCAAAATAATGGCAAGTGGTAACTATGTTCACCTGATAGACTGGTGGGGGGGTGTTTAATAAGATAATGCAAATAAAATTGTTTGAAAAATCCAAATTTCTGTACTCCTATATAGTGTTGCTACTACTACGATTATAATTGCCTAAATAAGATGTGAGCCTTGGCAGGAGAAATACAAAAAAGATTGAATGTAGGCATCAGACTGTTTGAATTTGGGAGCTTTTATGTAGATGCTTATCAAATAGAGATTAAATCAGAAATTTTAAAAAATACTTATTTTTATTTATAATAGCAATTATAAACCTATTACCTGTTA
Source organism: Phocoena sinus (assembly GCF_008692025.1). Lineage (NCBI taxonomy): Eukaryota > Metazoa > Chordata > Mammalia > Artiodactyla > Phocoenidae > Phocoena > Phocoena sinus. The sequence continues at coordinate 99,006,770 of NC_045765.1, read as the reverse complement.
ATATAAATAATGTGCTTTTACATTTTAAAAAATCCCTCTATGTTTCAAAGCCAAATATTAGCAAGAGGAGTGGCATTATTTTAAACTTTGGCAATTTCTTTAATATCTAGTTTATTAGAAGACAGCAGAAGATATCTACTTCTGCATTCAACCTGGTGTGATGTGTTGCTTTAGTAGGAGTATTTGAAGAAAATTCATCCTCAGACAGATATGTAGTCAGAAAAGGGAGGATGTAATGGACTGCCCATAAGTTCCCAGGGACCCCAAAGGATTTTTTTCCACCACATGCTAAGAACTGTTGCTTTGGAAAAAATGAAGATTGAACAAATTAAAAATATTAGAGTTGCACCATTTAACCTTTTATTTCAAAGTGTTTTGGTATAAAGATAAGCATGAAGACTGATATTTTGGCTGATGGAAATCATTTTACTGCAATATTTACTCTTGTTACTATCAGGGAACATCTCTTTGATCCAGAGGGAAAATACAGTGTTTAATAAGAGAAAAGAATTATAAATTGCTGACTGAATTCAGAGGAATCACACCATAAGATCTAAGGTGATGCTAGCAAACTTTTGCTTGATTTTAAGGGAGTCTTCTGAGAATTAAAGTAGCCTGTTCTAAATAAGGAAAAGTCTTTGCTGTCCTTCAATTTGGTGGGCCATCCAAGGTTTTCTTGTTTAATTCATGGATTTTGTTGCTAGGTTAATTGGGAATTGAGGTACTGAGTTGCCCCATTTGCTATGTGAGACATTTTGATTTAGGAACTGCTGCTCATCACTCAGAAGCCAATGGCAGTGGCCTCGATATGAAGTAGAAATTAATGATTGGTCTGTTGCTTGCAGTTAGAGTAGATGGTGGACACCTGCCATCAGTTCAGTAAAATAGGAACTATATGGTCTAATTTGGGCACTATATCCATCAGAGGATGATGTGACACAGTATTTGACCTGGTCACCTACAATATTTCATAAACCCTCACAATAATCTGGAACAATAAGGAAAGCTATCATTATTATTTTATGATTGTTATTTTACAAATAAGGAATTTGAGACCCACAGATGTCAAATGTCCTCCTCAAAATCCCTAAACTAATAAGTGGCATGACTTAAAATTGTTCCTACAATTGTCTGCCTTCAAAGCCCGTGCTCTTTCTCCCAGGTCCTTTTGAAAGATCTTTAGAAACAAAGGATTTCCCATTTTCAAGAATTTGCTGAAGTGGGGAGCTGGGAAAAGCTTGGTCTTTGTGAAGTTAGGTGCCTAAAGTGCAAGTGTAAGCTCTGTTAAAGCAGATTGCCAAGGAAGAGTGGCTATGCAGAAGGCAGTGTAAAGTACTCAAGACTTCAGGGGTCAGAAACAAGCCTGAGCAGAGGTTCAAAATGGCTTTTGTACTCCATCTTTGGGTATCTCAGTAATACAATGTGAGAAACTCAAATACACAAAAATGTATATGAGTATAAAACTTGGTTGGCTGATTGAGGCATAATCTGCAATCTTGGAGAAAGGCTTTTATTACTTTGAGTCAAAACCAAATTTAAGAATTAAAATACTATGGACATAGAAGGTTGCCAGTTTGCAGGTGATTGGGGGGTGGGGATCTAGTTAATTAGCTAGTGACCTTTGTAAGTTACATCTGATTCTCCTCTGTGTACTTTCTATAAACTTTTGTGAAGAAACTTGGTTTGGTCTTGTAAGGAAAACACCAAGAAGATTTAGAGTAAAAGATAATCATTCCTCTCAGGCTGTGGGGTGATGATGGTGACGGAGGAAGAGTAATCATGCCTTCCCTGCATTTAGGGACAAAGTCAATGACTCTCTGAGTCTAGAAAAGTCTTGTCACAGCTTACACTGACACTTTTCTTCTTTGCAAAAACTGATTGTAAGCTTTAACAGTGTGAATTTATTAATGTACCCTTTGTATATATATAAAATTCTATTTCTGTAGTGATCCAGATGTGCCAGATTTTACTCTCATGTTCCCTTCTTGACATAGAGTAGGTCATATGAAATGGAAGCACATAAATTGTACACACATGCACACACATGCACATACATATACACTCAAGGGTTTAGAAGCAAATTCTTTTAAACTGCACTACAACAGAATCTGAAAGGCCACTCTGTCTCATACTAATAACTTACCTGCTCAGCTCATTCTGTCCTCTATTCCAGGCAACCAATGTTAAGAATAATCACAGAGTCTTCTAGATGAGGTAACCAGTCTTGGAAGAAATAGTGTGGATAGATTTTTCTTTTCCCCTTGTAGCAGAGGCATAGGTATATGATAGTCCCCCAGTTAAATTTAAGCTATTTATCAGTTATGTCTACTACTCTCATCAGAAATTCTAGATATTAACTCCTTTCCTTTCTTCTCTTCCTCCCTTTTTTCCTCCTTCCTTTCTCATTGTTTTTTCTAAAAAATAATTATCACTATCTCTGATATTGTCACCATCTTTGCTCGAGGATTAAAACTGTGAGTGGTAATACTTTACACCGTACATTTCTTTGTACTTTTCTAATTTTTAAACAAATTACATAAGAGACTTAAGGTGTGAGCAGAAAATTAATATAAAAAATGAAATATTTGGGAAAAAATCAGTACGTGGATAAGTCATAGGGTAAGCATTTATGGAACTGAACATTGAATAGTTTTCCTGGAATTGTTTTTCTCTCACTCCCTGATAAAATGAGCATTTTCAAGATGTTTTCTAAAAATCACAAGAAATTTTTTATTTCTGGAAGTTTTCTACATTTTGGAATAATTGCAGCTAAAATATGCATATATATTTAACTTAAGATGGAAAGAGATGAGGGAAGCTTGTTTTTCTCATGTGATATATTACAGAATGCATGAATATTCTACAACAAATGCTTCTTTTCTGCCATCAAGAAAGTCTATAATAAAGATGGAATAAAAAAACAGTTAAATTGTGCATGTCATTCACTTTAAACCTTAATTCCATATATTCTAAATAGGACTACCAAATCTGGTGTAATGTCTTAATATATTTTGATATATTGATAACAATATACACAAAAAAATATCCTGGGCTAGTTCTAGATAAAACCTGACAACATTTGGTCTCAACTACAGAAATTCTAAGGAACAAAAAGTGATCATTTAATGGCTTAATACAAATATAACAGCTTTATTTTCTCTCCAAGCTAGCTTACTGTAGTATTGCCATTTTTATGTAGCTACTTTAAAGAAATGATCAAGGATATTTCTTCTTTATTTTCATTCGAGGTTTTTTTTTTTTACTTTTAAAGGTTGTTCTTTACATTAACAACTTTTCAAAAAAGTTACAGTGCTATGGATAGCTAGAAGCATTACTTTATGACTTGGAAATATTGTGTAGGGTCCTGAGCCCTGGCTGTGCTGTACTGATTTAGTCACAAGGCACCTAAGCACAAAGTGCCCTTTTGTGCAATAAGAAGTTGAAAAGCTTTTCCCATGCAGTTAATGTTGCAACTTTTAGCCCAGTCAGTGTTTAGTTAGCAGCTCACAGAAATGGTGGTAGACCTCATTCTACACCAGTATTTTAGATACTAAAATATTAAATCATTTCTTGAAATATAACAAGATTTCTGTTGCAGATTTAATGTGACAAGATAGTATCTTATACTGTTTTTATTAGCAGTATAACAAATGGTGAGTAATAAATTCAGATAAAGTGCAGATAGACTCAGGCTGTCAGAAGTACTGAGTGGCTTTGTCTGGTTATTAGAGCACAAAGCTAGAGGTACAATACATGGAGAAAATCTTTTTTGTTCCTGCCAACAAATGACACATATTTTAGAGTATAATTTTACAGTTCTTTTTTTCTGAGATATTATTACCATTCATATAAAACATTCCAGGATATTAAATTATGACATATATAAATTAATTAATTATTATATTATTATTTATAAATAAATTATGACAATATAAATTACTTTTAATTTCTATAGAAATTGGACATTTTCTAACATTCTTATATGCCATAACTGTGGATATCTTGAAGGGAGAAACACCATATTATACATCCTCTTACTCTTCATGATAAGTGGAAAAATATTAGGTATTCTTATTTATTAACTAGCACATATTTGGTACTCAATAAATGCTTGCTGAAAGAATGTGAGGCAGAGGAATTTTAAGAAGGGTGGAATCAGACCTGGACTAGGATTCTGGAATTACCATTTACTGGTTATGTATGTTTGAGCAAGTTAATTAAAACATCTAGATCCCAGTTGTCTGATGCATAAAATGGGGCAAGGTTTGTTGAATATATACTTAAATATCTACCAGTATCTTCCCCTTACATGAGAATAGACTTAGTTGAATCTGTTCCTTCCCAAGTTAGCTTAAAATGAGAATAAAGAAACAAACAAAAGAAGGAAAGAAAAGAAAAAGAAAGGAAAAGTAACTGCTACAAATCTTGAATTCTAGGTAATTATACATATCCTTAGTTATTTAGAGAGGTGTACTAATATGAGAAAATTACTTAGAAATATACCAAAAACAGAAAACAAAAGCCACTAATAATAATCATCATCATCATTCATATTTTATACTCTTGTGGGCTGATTCTCAGAGATAGTCATTTACCTTCAGGACAAATATTTGAGGATTCTGGTCTAGATAATTTAGACTAAAAACCTTAGAAGAGTTTGAATAGTTGGTGCAGGTCATGGAAAAAGTTTTCTCTTTCTGGCAATTGAATGTCACAGAATGACTCAACCTGCACCAACACTCCCCAGCCAAAGTCTACAAGTTTTTACACATTGCTAATAGTTAGTCTTCCATGACTCATTCTTAAATATTGTTAGTTTCTACAACTTACTAAGTATTTTATGTCCCCCCAAATTCATATGTTGAAATCCTACCCCCCAAAATGATACTATTGGGAGGTAAGGCCTTTGGGTGGTGACTAGGTCATGAGACTGAAGCTCTCATGAATGGAATCAGTGCCCTATAAAAAGAACCCCAGAGACCTCTTTCATCCTCTTTCAACAATGTGAGGATACAATGAGAAGTTTGCAACGTGAAGAAGGGCCCTCACCAGAAGCCAATCATGCTGTCACACTGACCTTGGACTTGTAGCCTCCAGAACTGTGAGAAATAAATTTCTGTTGTTTATAAGCCACCCAGTCTATGGTACTTTGTTATGGAAGCCCAAACTGACTAGTAGTTTCCTAGAAATGCCTCAACAAATTACCACGAACTGGGTGGCTTAAAGCAGTAGAAATTTTTCTTCTCAGAGTTCTGGAGGCCAGAAATCTGAAATCAAAGTATCTGTGGGACTGTGTTCCCTCCAAGGGCTCTAAAGAGAGTCTTTCTTTGACTCTTCTGCTTTCTGATGGCTGCATGTGTTCCTCAACTTGGGACTGCATAACTTAAATATCTGCCTCCATCTTCACATGAGCTACTCTTCTTCTATGTGTCTCAAATTTCCTTCTCATTTCTCTTATAGAACACCAGTCATTGTATTTAGAGCTCACCTGGATGATCTAGGACCTTGAAATCCTTAACTGAATTACATCTGCAAAGACCTTTCATCCAAATAAGGCTATACTCATGTGTTATAGGTGGACGTATCTTTTGGGGGCCAGATTCCAATCCACTAAAAATATGAAAGAATAAACAGAGAATATTAAACATCTGAGGAAAATATTATTAATTAAGGGAAAAGACTAATATAAAAATACAGAAAAAGGAATTCTGATTTCAGTAAGATCAGAGTAGTTGGATCAGCCCACCCACAGATAATCAAAAATTAGAAACAAAATATATATAAGCAATTATTTGATAGCAGTGACTGAAAATAGGTAGAAATGGGATGAGATTATATTATTAAAAGAAAGGAACTATATTGGATAAAATTTACCTTAGTCTTATGTAAGGTTGGTTAAATTCAAGCAGAAAGCTTACTAAAGCTCATCATACTGACCTGAAGAATAGGCAGATAGAATTTGGTTTTGCCAGAAGAGCAGGAAAGTGAGGGAGAAAATCAAGGAGAGAAATGGTCTTGGTTAGGTTGGAGGAGTGGGGGGGGGGGGCGCTCAAAATGTATATTTAAGGTCTCCCCTAACCCTTGGGTAACATTGGAACTGCACATGTGTGAGGAAAGTCCAATAGTACTGGTGGGCAAAAAAAAAAAAAAAAAAAAAACCCAATACAAACAAAACATCTAGAGGGCTAAACTAATTAGCAAAGACTTTAGCTTATTCCCATAGCAGGGTTAATGACATTTGAGACTCCAACCAGCTTAGTTACCTAAGAAAAACAAAACACAAAACAAACAAACACAAAAAGCAATTCTTCAAAGGTACCTAATATATGCCAGAGTTTCTACAATATATTATTTAAAGTGTCCAATGAGGAGCTCCTAGACCCATGAAGAAAAAGGAAATATGTGATGTGTAGTCAAGAGGAAAAACAATTAATAGGGATTTTCCTGTTGGTGCAGTGGTTTGCACTTCATGCTTATGATGCAGGGGACCTGAGTTTGATCCCTGGTCAGGGAACTAGATCCCACGTGCATGCCTCAACAAAGAACCCCACCTGCTGCAACCAAAATAAATAAAAATATTTTTAAAAATTAATAGAGAGTGACCCACATACTACCCAGATGTTGAAATTAGTAAACAGATTATAAAAGGAAGTATAACTTTTTATTTGCAGATGATGATTGTCTACATAGAAATTTCTAAAGACTCTACAAAGCTATTACTATGACTAAAAAGTGAACTAAGTAAGGTTTAAGGATCAATATACAAACATAGATGACATATTAGCAGAAAACAAATAGGAAATAAAATAGAAAAAATATTTTAAAATTCTTGGGAACAATTTTAAGAAAATAAAAAAGATTTCAATAAATGTGAAAGATATACTTAAAGACTCAAAGATAAAATATTAAGATACTGCTTCTTGCACTGTTGGTGGGAACGTAAATTGATACAGCCACTATGGAGAACAGTACGGAGGTTCCTTAAAAAACTAAAAATAGAACTACCATACGACTCAGCAATCCCACTACTGGGCATATGCCCTGAGAAAACCATAATTTAAAAAGACACATGCACCCCCAATGTTCACTGCAGCGCTATTTACAATAGCCAGGATATGGAAGCAACTTAAGTGTCCATCAACCGATGAATGGATAAAGAAGATGTGGTACATATACACAATGGAATATTACTGAGCCATAAAAAGAAATGAAATTGAGTTACTTGTAGGGAGGTGAATGGACTTAGAGACTGTCATACAGAGTGAAGTAAGTCAGAAAGAGAAAAACAAATACCGTATGCTAACACATACATGTGGGATCTAAAAAAAAAAAAAAAAAACATGGTTCTGATGAACCGAGGGGCAGGACAGGAATAAAGATGCAGACATAGACAATAGACTTGAGAACATGGGGAGGGGAAAGGGTAAGCTGGGATGAAGTGAGAGAGTAGCATTGAGATATACACACTACCAAATGTAAAATATATAGCTATTAGGAAGCAGCTGCATAGCACAGGGAGATCAGCTTCGTGCTTTGTGACCACCTAGAGGGCTGGGATAGGGAGGGTGGGAAGGAGACGCAAGGAAGAGGGGATATGGGGATATACGTGTACATACAGCTGATTCACTTTGTTATACAGCAGAAATGAACACAACATTGTAAATTAATTATACTCCAATAAAGATGTAAACATTTTTTTTTAAATTTAAAAAAAATTTGAAAAGATATTTATAGATCAGTTTCTTTCCAACTTGACCTATAAATTCAACACATTCTCAGTCATAACCCAAATAGCTTCTAAAAATGAAAATTGACAAATTGTTCTAAAATTCATATTTATTTTCTAACGTGCATTTTTACAAGAGACATTGTATAGCCAAAACAAAATTGAAGAATAAAATAAAAGAGGAATGTAAAACTTACATTATATGACTTTAACACCACTGAAGTTATTATAATTAAGACAATTTGGCACTGTTTAAAGAAAATAAAATGGATCGCTGAAGCACAACAGAAATTCCAGAAACAGATAAACACATATATGGTTAATTCATTTCAAACAAGAGGTCAAAAATATTTCAATGGATAAAAACAAAATATTTTTAACACATAGTGCTAAAACAACTGGATATTTATTTGGAGGGAAAAAGACCTCAGTCCCTGATTTATATACATACAACATTTAATTTGAAACAAATCATTTACATAAATATAAATGCTAATACTATAAAGATTCCAGAAGAAAGTAAAAGTAAAAAAGATTTCTAAGACAGGTCACAGAAAACACTAACTAGAAAACAATAATTATGATAACTTGGACTTGACTAAAATTAAAATCTTCTGATCATCAAAAAACTCATATCCAGAATACGTAGATATCCTAAACTCCACAGTAAAATAAAAACAACACAAAAAGTGTACATATGATTTGAAAACACACTTAACAAATGATATATATGTATATACATATATATGTATCTCTTCCTTTTTAATTTTCTCTGAAGAAACTTGACTAATACACTACTGTTACAACAAAATGGACGCATCATGCAGGTGAAAGTAACTGAACACAAAAAAAGTGATCCCATTTGTATGATGTCTATATAGCTGGTGAGAGTGAGAGTTATCTTTCCCAATTTGAAAGTCAAATGGTGTCCCTGCCACCTCTCTATTTTTGAGAGGAAATTCTAACTAAGAGGTTATTATTCTAACGAACAAGACTCTTTTCAGCAAAAATCTAGTGTGATTCTATATAGAACAATTATATTCTACATGCTTTGTATTCAGAATTTGTAGCTTTATTGGGCCATTCGGCCTTTCACAATTTATACATGACTTGAAAGATGCCATTTTCTGGCTGGAGCCCGGGCTTGACCATATGACCAAGGTTCAGCTAACTGGATTGTTCCTCCTGAATTTTGAAACTTCAAGGAGTGAATAAAATATACAGGAACAGAAAGAAACTTTTCTGGGGAGTGGTGGGGGTTGGGGGAGGATAAGAAGAATGCAGCCTATCAGCCAAAGCTGTTAATGGCAGCAGCTCTAGCAACATCATCCTCAACCGATTCTATGTTGGCTCTTGGCTTTCCTTTTCATACCTTTATTTCTATGTATTTCCTAAGCCGGATTCTCCAGTTTTTCCATAATTCAATGTGCTACCCAGTAGCTCTATAACAAATGCCTTTTCTCTCAATTCTTAACCAGAGCCAGTTTCTGGTATTTGCAACCAAGGATCCTGATTGTACATTATATAAACCTTAATACAGTTGAGCATATAAGTTTTAAGGAACACTCTTATTTGGACAGGGATAATTCTTAAATCTCTCTCTGTCCACAGCACTTTTTAAAGGGTTTGTTGGTTTGCTTATAACTGCAATTGACTAATCTAACTGCTGTAACAGTGCTTTTCTGTGTGTTGCCATGTGCCACCTGCACGAGAATCTAGCAGTTGGGGAAAGGAGGTTAGTGCCTGCTGCACAGACTTGATCCTGGCTTCTGCAGGCTTTACTGAATCAGAATTTTTAATAAGTATTCAGGTGCATGCTAAACGTTGGGATCTGCTGCAATATATGTGGATGTACTAACTTTGATTTCAAAGTGAGTTGTTTTCTGATAATTTTAATCAGATTCTTAGTACAGATATGAATAGGAACCTTGTTTTTTTATCTGCCCAGAAAAATCGCTATTTGAGAGAGGCCCAATGTATCTCAGTTGCTTTAGACTACTATTTGTGGGAAAAAGGAATATAAATAATTTAAGGTTTTTAAACCCAGGCAGTGTAAATGAGTTAAGGATTAGGAGATGGCAAGAGAGTGGACTTAAGGATTGCCCAGAATCGCTGTCCTAATGAGTGGGTTTCCGGAGGAAAGCTGACCAGCTGTTTTCTATTTCCATTTCTTCAAGTGAGAATAAATACAAGTAGACTGTTTTCAGAGTAAATGTTAAGAGCTGGGGATAAGGTGGGTTGAGGAAAGAGGAAATCTCTTTCCCAAATAGCTTTAAATGTGGGAAAGAATACCAGGATGAATGACTGAGGAAAATTTCTGAGTAAAGAACAATGAAATGGCTTAAATTATCTGCTCAGTTTCCTTTAAGCCATTGGCACCCAGAATTCAGGATCTGAGAGGAACATCCAACTTCTTAGCAGCCAAAGAAACTATATTAAGGAACGCATTTACCACTAAATTGTTACTGAATTTAAAGGAAGCTGATGAATAGCTGGCAAAAGGAGTCTGTCTCATGATGTTCTGAAAGCAAAAACCAGTTAAGAGGGTCAGCAGATCTCTAATTATAATGGAGCAGTTAACATCACTATAATTAAAGCCGTATCAGCATTTCCCTTGCAAAGTATTTTTCATGAGTTGAAACTCAGCTGTAAAGATTCAATCTGGGATGAAAGTTGGCGTATAGGGCTCAGGAACTCAGCAGGGGAGGGGCAAAAAGGGAGATTTAAAAAAATTTATTTACCGAACTTTCATGCACAAAATATAGCCATTAATATATGTTGAGGAAATAATAAATAATGCATTCTTTCAAAATTTGTATGCGCAGCAAACCCCAGGTGCCATAGCCTTAGTGAAAGAGAGCATTTAAGTTATACAGATTGGAAAACAAACAACAAAAACAACTTGAACTGGAGGATGAGTTTTTAATCCTGTGGGTAGTGTCTATTTTACAGAGAATATTTAGATGTTGCTAAAAGCATATTTAGTGTTTTAAATATTTATTTGCCCAAGAAATTTAGATGACTCCAACGAAGCTGCAAAACATACACCAGCACAGTGGGATTACTTACAAAGGATGTTATATCACTTTTTCCCCTCAGACTTCTTTGGTAGATAACTTTAATCTAAATGTCCTCATTTCTATGAATGTTAGCACTTTTTTTTTAAAAACATGACTTTCTGTATGTTTGTTAATAATGATACAATGATTTACTGTGATATATAAATCTTTATTTTACACATACTCCATTTTTGCACTCTAAAAGCTGCAGTTAATAACTCATTAAGAAAAACAATAAGACATTAAGAACCTACTATGCACCAGACAGATGTCTAGGGGCTCATTTTAAACTTTATAATGATTATACTATGCATTAAATTCATTTTTGAATATTATATTTGCATTAAAACATAATTGGCTTTATAATGTTTTTGCTTTAATATATATTACTTTGCAATTATTATTACATTTATTTTTACTTTGTAGTGTAGGCACTGAAATCTCCTTGTTTTTAGAGTGTAGGTATACTACTGAGTTAAGGTCCAATTTGCTCATTCTCATCTAATCTATAACTTTGTTATGGTCAAGGTGTTTAAGTAAGAAAACCTCAGTTGAAGAACCAGTTCAGATAACTCTCATAGCAAGGAAAATAAATTGAATGTTCAATATATATTGACAAATGTCTAGAAAGATAATTACCAAGATGATTAACATGGTTAGTGACGGGAGACAAGTAGATGAGAACCCAGATTAAGGATCATAATAAAGTGACTTTAAACTTAATTCTTATAGTTTCTATTGTTATAGGGGAAATACATTTTTGTATTACTGTGTTTTTAAATGAATTTAAACAATAAAAATTGAAAGAAAACATTGTTCTAGCAAATCTGGCAATTAAAAAAAAGAATAGAAAGTCATGCAGTTAAGTTGTACATAGGGAATAATATCATCTGTTTCCTTTTATTTGCACTTGCATTTATGGTTCAAATGAATTCTTCACACATATTAACTCAAAACGAATCTGAAAACGTACTACACAGAATAGAAACAGTTCATTGATATAATAAAAAATTTCCACAAACTAATCCAAAAATATTTTGTATCTTGCTTAGACCTTGCCAATAAACTTCCTGCCAGGTGTGTGGTTGATTGCAATTAAAAGAGAAAAGGTTGTAGTAGGTAATGGATTGGACATATTTTGTGCTTCTATCTTTTTCTAATCTGCCATTTCTCCAAACTGTGCTTGAGTTAACTGGCTTTGTCAGCCAGTTATTCTATTAACAAATTCTTAAGAACACTGACCTAAGTAGCAGCTCTCACTGCCTGTAAGCCACCAGCAGGAGCAAAGTGGCAGTTATTAAAAGTCAGCTAAGAAAAAGTGGAAAGTAGATTTCAGAGGCTGTGGACATAGTCAGGGAGTCTTTGAAATAGGTCCAAGCCAAGTTGGCCTGAATTGAGAGGTTATTACTCTACAAAAGCTTTCTGATAGGGGTGTTGCCATTCATGTTTCAGTTTAGACAGAGAAGTCAAGTTTAACCAAATGATATGCAGATAACCAAGAATAAAATCTTGGACTTCCCTGGCGGTCCAGTGGTTAAGGCTCCACTCTTGCACTGCAGGGAGCACAGGTTCCATCCCTGGTCAGGGAACTAAGATCCTGCATGCTGCACGGTGTCACAAAAACAAAACAACAAAACAAACAAAAAAACTTGAAAAACTCAAACAAGCCATGGTAGAAAAAAGAAAAAATGAGTACAGAAACTCCAAAGTACAACCTAATCAACTCAGATTTCTTGAAGCTCCTCACTCATTCATTGAGTCTGTTATCCAGTTGATAACTATGTATTGACCATCTACTCTGTCATTTTTGATACCAGGCTTGAGGATACAAAATTATATCAGCCATGATGTGACTTTCATATTTGTGATCCTTTAATATATGTTCTCACTTTCATCAAAAACTCCTGCTGAAAGTTAGTTTGATACAAGACCAGTCAAAGATGGAAGTTGTTTTAGGATTATCATCTTCTCCCCTTAGCTCTTTAGTCTGACCTCCAAGAACTCCTTTTTCCTCTTCAAATATTCAGTTTCTAGCTCCACAAATGTTTCATGTTAATATTTACACATAAGCATATGATCTCCTAAAACAGACTCAACTCCTTAGAGAGTAAACAAGGTAATTTGTAGGGAGAGAATTAACCTTAAAGATAAACAACAAAAAAGGAATAGAGTGAACTGGAATTGAGTAAGGTAGATAATGAAATGGAGTAGATTTCTGGTGGTATAGGTTAATATATATTGAATATAAATATTATATAAGTATAAATACATATTTTTATGCCAAAAAGCACTTTCTTCTGTAGAGGTATTGATATTGTATTTCCAATTGTTTCCAGAATGTTATTACCTTCTACTAAAAGAATTTATATTGTTAGTAAAATATTGAAGGACAGGATGATTATTTTTGGTTTTTAACAAATACTAAGAAAATGCTGCCTATTTTTGCCTATACATAAGGTCATGATCTCATGGATTTTATTAGGAATAGCTCAGTAATTTCTGTGAGACTTTATCTCAGGTAGATAAAAATATGCATCTTTTCCAAGTATTTTTAGTGGGGAAGAATCTTTAAAATGTTTAATAAGGTTGTCTGGTTCTAGACAGGGTGTTAGATCTAGCTTTGATTAAGCCAAGACATATCAAACACTAATAGGGAAAGGACCATGGGATATTTCACAGGAAAGTAGGATGATTGATTTCTATAGAAAGATGAGCAAAATTGATATTTTTAGGACTTCTTTGATTACAAAAACTGAAAAACTAGCTCAAAGTAAAAATGGGACATACTGGCTTACCAAAGTAGAGCTAGATTCAGAACCCTGCCAGGTCTAGGGGCTCAGTGGCATCAGTGCAGAGGGACTCCTTCCCCATATGTTACCTTTTGTTTTCTTCTGTGTTGATTTAAATCTCAGGTATGGCCTTTCATCATGTTAGAAAATACCTATAGCTGCAGACTGAAATATTTTCATCTTAACAACATCCTAAAAAGAGAGTTTTCATTCCCAGTAGTTTCACAAAATCCAGTGCACTTGATTAGCTCTAGTGGCCATATTTGGGTTACATTTAAAGACCTGCACTAATCACCATGTCCAAGACGATATAGTGCCTACCTATGACAGACTCAGACATGGAACGCCATGGAGTAAGAATCAGGATCATTCAAAATGAACTAAGATTTCTGCTTCTGGGATGACAGAGTAGATGTGATTTTGGACATGATATATAAAATGAGTAGGAAAGCCTACTGTCTCTAGCCAAATGGATCACTAAAGGGGCAGCCTAACAGGACAGAAAACTTTGGCATAAGTGCTGTATACCAGCCACATGACACAGAAAACACACACACACACACACACACACACACACACACAAATACACAAACACAAAAACTGAGGCCCCTCTCCTCCAGCAAAGGTGAAGTAGAGAGTCTGAACTTAGACCCCATAAAACTGTAACAAACCACACTCATGGTGTCAAAATGTCAGTGTTGAAAATCTTTGGGACATAGGGCTTGGTGAAGAACTTTTAGATGTTACACCAAAAGGATCTATGCAAGGAAAATATAAATTAGACTTCATCAAAATGAAAATCTTTTGTTCTGAGAAAGACCATATTAAGAGGATGAAAAGACAAACTATAGACTGGGAGAAACTATTTGTAAACCACATATCTGATAAAGGACTCATATCTAGAATATTTCAAGTACTCTCAAAACACAACAGAAGCACATAATCCAATTATAAATGGACAAAGGCTATAAAAAGATATTTCACTGAAGAGAATACACAGATGGGAAATAAGCATATACTAAGAACTTCAATATCACTAGCTACTAGGGAAATGCAAGTGAAGCACATGATGAGGTATTGCTACACACTTCCAGAACAGGCAAAATAAAAACTAAGAGTAATACCAAATGCTGGTTAGAATGAAAAGAAACTGGATCTCTCATATATTGCTGATGGGAATGTAAAGTGCTGCAGAAAATCTGGAAAACATATTGGCAGTTTCTTGAAAGCTAAACGTACATTTACCATATGACCAGCCAGTTGCATTCTTGCTCACTTAACCCAGGGAAATGGAATCTTATCATCACAAAAAACTGTACATAAGTGCTCTCACCAGCTTATTTTAATAGCTCAAAACTGGTAACAAAATAATTTTCCCTTTATAGGAGAATGGCTAAACAAACTGGCACATCCATATCATGCAATACTACTCAGCAATAAAAAGAATGCACATTGGTACATTTAACAGGTTGGAGGAATCTCAATAACATTTTGCTTAGTGGAAAGTTCCAGTCTCAGAAGAGTACATGTTACATAATTCTATCTAAATAGCACTCCCAACATGATAAGATTATAGATGGAAAATAGATTAGTGGTTTCTAAAGGTTAATGATGGTTGGTTGGGCAGGAGGATGGGTATGACTGTAAAGGGATAACAAGAGGGAGATCCTTGTGGTTATGGAATCCTTGTGGTTTGATATCTTTATTGCAGATGTGGTTATACAAACCTACGTACATGATAAAAAAGACATAGAACTATTCATACTTATTGCACTAATGTCAAACCCCTGGTTTGGGTATTGTACTATATAGATCTTCCTTGACTTATGATGGGGTTAAGTCCTGATAAAATCATCATAAACTGAAAATAACATAAATCAAAAATGCATTTACCATAACCTATCTATCAAACATCATAGCTCAGTCTAGCCTACCTTAAACATGCTCAGAACATTTACATTAGCCTACACTTGGACAAAATCATCTAACACAAAGTGTCTTTTATAATAGTGTTGAATATCTCATGTAATGTGTTGAATACTGCATCGAAAGTGAAACAGAATTGTTGTAATTGTACCGGTTGTTCACCCTTGTGAATGCGTGCCTGACTGAGCCACGGCCCTCTGTTGCTGCCCAGCATCACAGAGAGTATGTACCTCTTATTGCTAGCCTGGGAAAAGATCAAAATTCAAAATTCTTACTATGGTTTCTACTGAATGTGTATTGCTTTCACATCATCATAAAGTAGAAAAATCTTAAGTCAAACCATCTTGGGTTCGGGACCACTTGTAATTATGTAAGACGTACATAATTGGAGGAAACTAGTTGAAGAGTACACTGGACCTCTCTGTTCTATCTTTGCAACTTCCTGTAAAACTATAATTCTTTCAAACTAAGTAAAAAAAGCTTTTAAAAACAGAAAACTGAAAGTCGAGGCTATTTCTAGCTAAAGATGAAATAATAGATGGACAGAGAAAACAAACATATCTACTATGGGGCAAAGACAAATTATTTTGTACTTGGTTTCTATCTATATTCAACATTCTATATTCAAATGTTGTGGCTTGATACAATTGAAAATTTTTAAATATATAATTACCTTCCTTTTTGTTTTCCTCATACTAGAAAGCCAACCAATCATCTTAGTTACTGGTATTATGATTATTTTTGTTGTTATCATTATTTTAGGTTATAAATTTCCCTCTGCAAAGGGAGTGGGCAGGCAGCTTAGAAATCTCTAATTGTATTCTGCTGGTGGTATTGATACCAGTTTGTCCTTTCCAAATTACAATTCAACATGCCTGCTATTTCTGTTCTAATCTTTTACCTACAAGTGAAGTGTAGTGATAGCAATCATTAAATAATTGCTTTATTTAGCCTTCATGAAATATGTCATATTCCAGTTTGCAATGTGTTTTGATAATAAAATGCTCTTTCTGTGCTAAGAGTAAAAGGAGAGAGGGTTAAATTATTGAATATGTTACCAAATGATTAACACATTTGGGTGAATTGAAAGTTTTAGTAGCAAATTTTAAAATCAGAATTCATGGGGTTTTGAAAAAGTACAAATATACCAACTACATTCATAACTTATTGATAAAATTGAAAAAAACAATTTAATAGTATGTATTTATAACAGCCAATATTTTCATCATCTAAACAGAGCTAAATATAAAATTTTCCTTGAAAAATTAATATTACTAAACTGATGCTCTGATCAGTTCAGAATGAAATTATCTTTAAAGTTAGTTTATGTGAATTCCTAATCACCTAATTAATTAAATAATAAAATGTAAGAAACTTACAAAAAGTATTCAAAAGGATTTGGTAAAATTTCAGACATTTTCAGAAAAATTTTATACCAATATGTTCAACTATCACACTACTCAAGCTTACACATATTTTTACTTCTTATTTTATCATTCACAGATACCCCTACTGAATACCAGATCCTAATATTTTCAGGGCTTGTGATGAAATGATATAACACTCTCTTCCAAGTGGGCTGATTTTCTACCTGGTTATGGCCCTGGGAGTAAGGTACTAGAAATGGTACTAGAAATGAGTATCTATTAAGTTTTATTGACTATTCCTGAAGGCATATACTAACCAACTGCATCCTGTAAACTGCACTTCAACTGTATTTACCATCAACTCTGCAAACAATATGTATACTTTCATTTCAGGTTAACCAGCAAAAATCATTATCCAAAAATTGCACAATCTTATTGCTCCAAGCAAAAGTTAAAAGACACAGGAAACCAAGGAAGCAGAATGCCCTTACTTGTTTTGGAAGCCCAAATATGTGAAAGATAGTCTCCATTTACATTTTCTTTTCTAACGTAAATGAGGACTGAGGACTTCCTGGCTTCCACAGAAGCCATCTTACTATAATGAATGAAAATGGAAGAATACATTCTTTTTAAGTTTAGGCCTTTGTAGAAGATCAACTAGAATATAAGTGCCAAAAGACAAGCACCTTGTTAAAATAAAATTTTCAAAATGGTAAAATCAAGACTCTCATCAAATATTAATTGAACATGTGTCAAATATTTTATTATTTATCTGATTAATTAAGGGAATCAGTAAAATCTGTTGGAATGAGAATTTGACTTAGAGAGATTTACTACTACTGGTTGATGTTCATTTGCATTGTCATGAACAGAAATCAGTTGTATTATCAGATTTCTATAATTTAATTTTTATACAGTATTTCAAAGACAATTAAAAATGCGTACTTCAGTAGAATCAGATAATCCCCAGAGACTCCACTAGTCAATGTGAACATTTCATTGGAAGGAAAACCAGTAATATCTTTTGTCCCTTTCTAAGCTTGACAGTTTTTGCTAACAACTTTGTCTATTGTTTTCACTGCTTATATTCCTGGTGCTCAAAATTGTGCTTTCCTCTTTGTGATTAAGGTTTATTGAATGAATATGCGAAAGAATTCAAAGAAACGAAATAAAAACTTTGCAAAACAAAAAAGAAACCCAAACAAACAAGCAAAGAAGACTTCTACTTTTGGAGTTAGAATGTGCAAATCATTTTAATAATAAAATATAGCCATCTTACATATCAGGTATCTTAAAGACATAAGTATATATGTTAGACTAAGTAATGCAAGAGTTTGGCTCATTTAGCAATTATTTTATTATCTAAAGGCTTTAACTGATGAAATCCCTTCAAGCGCATGGTTTATATTACACTAACAACGATATTCCTGGTCAGAAATCTTTCATCCTTGCCCATCTACCACTTTCCTTTCTTTAAGTTTGAGAGACATTGAGGTCAAACGCAGTCACATCCTTTCAAATGAACATTTTTCTTTCCCAAAGCTCAAACAATTTTGTATTGAACTTTCACTTCTTGGAGAAATCAAAAGAACAGGGAGAGAAGAGCAAGAGGAAAAAGAGAGTAGGGAGGAAATGAAGACATATTAATTAAGGTTTAATCAGAAGAGCTCTCTGCACTTTTCCTTGAACTCTTTTCTAGAGATAATGCAATATTTTAGAGACTAAATAACATTTTTCTCAATGTAGTTTCAGTGGAAGTTCTTTTACGATTCACTTGGCAAAGTTAGTTTTGGGTGGATTTTTTAAATTGCAAAATTGACAAAATAAGTGAATATGGAAAAAACACACATTTGACATCAAGCAGCTACCTAAGGAAATGTCCAAGTATATGTGATTTAAGTGTATACATGAACATTGGGTTTGGAGTTAAATTTGAAAATCCATATGTTTGAATAATTTTTTTAATTAGCAAAGATAAGGCTTTGTGATTGGCACTTTTCATGTGATGGATATTCTCATAGGAATTTAGTTGCTGATCCAAACGTATTGTCTAAATCTATATATGGTAGAGGGTAGTACTATATTTTTAAGGAGAAAATCCCCCCAAGGACTTTACATGTTCAACCTAGATTTTCTCAGAGAGGTATGATATACTATCTTCTTTAAAAGTGCTTTATATTAATCATTATTCACTGAGTGTCTTACACAGTACATTGGGGAGTGGGAGGCTTAAATGTGGCTAATAACTATTAATTCAGATTCAGTAAATAATTGTTTGAATGAAACTGGTAGATAGAATTTTTCACATGTAAATCCTAATACAGGTAAATAAATTCCTGAACAGTATATTTACATGTGAGAGATGAAATAGAAACTTTTTGTCATGACACCAAGATGATGTCATGTTTCTCTCATTAATAAAATGTTAGGAACAACTTGTACATTTTGATCATTAGGAGCACTTAGTATTCACAATAAAACATCAAACAACATTGTGAAGAGACAAAGAAAAGACCATAAAAGAAGTCTTTTACACATTGATTTTTATAAAAACGTTTTCCTGTATAATCAATAGATGCATAAAGGAATAGAAGACAATTGATTTTAGAGTATGAAGATGAAGTTTATGAAGACTGCAGTCTCCAACTGCAGTATATCAATACTCCTTTGGGCATTTTTGAAGGAGTTTGTGTGTTAAAATTCCTTTGGAATTTGAGTTAATCAGTGTATTGTGTGAATGTGTTGCATTCTACTGCTTACTTGAATCATAACTAAAACTTGAACTCTTGAGTTGTTAGATACAGAAAATTGGATTTGGGGAAAAGAATTTTTATTCAGACTCTTCAGGGCATTTGAGATATCACATATATTTAAAAATAATTTTTGAAATACTGATATGGGTTAAGCAATAATAAACCTGCTGTATTATGTCTATAATGGTTGGAATAAATTATTTGAATTATATTACTTAAAATATTAACATAAGTATCTACTACCACGTTTTCGAATTTTTAAATATGAAAAGTATTTTAGTCTCCCATTAAAAAAGAAAACAGTGTTTTGTGTTATCTCTGGCAGATTTGTAATAATTTGGAAACATTTTCCTGGACCTTTGAGCATTTGTGGGTGATATATAGGTGTATGGATAGATAGGTGGATGGACGGATGGACAGATAAATATATGATTGAGAGAGAGACAGAAGGAAAGAGTTTTGATTAAAAGGGAAGGAGCAAATGTTTGTCATCTATATATTGCTTACAGCAAATATGCTTACTGAACAAAAAACTTAGACTTTATTGAACAGCAGTTTCACTTTACAGTATTGAAGGTGAGATAATGACCCTTAAACCCTGAACTCCAAAAGTCATAAGCCACATTTATATGGATCCCAATTTCTTTACCTATATCCGACTTGTGGAGATGTTCAATACCTATCCATTAGATTAAGCCACTATACAAACCCTAGACTCCAGATTAGAGAGGTAACAGGTGCCATAGATGTTTCATTACATTTATATTGTTGAATAATCAAATTAATCATCTTTCCCCTGAAACCTGTTCTATCTACAGAACTCCACATTTTGTGTGTTTTTATGTTCCTCTCAGGCAAGCCAAGAGTAATTTTGGAGGTAATCTACCTTCTGATGTTCTGACTCTAATCTCATCCTGGCCAGGCCCTTTGTGTTTTATTTCTTATTCTTCACAGTTCCATCTGTTTCAATTCCATATTATTCTCCACTAATCTTGTCTGGTTATGACTTTTATTGTGTGTCACCTGAACTTTAGCAATATTAATAAAATTCATCTCCCATCTCAGCACATCCTTAAAACCTGCTAATGGATTTAGATGTGAGCATGTTACTTCTCTGCCCCCAAACCTAAAAGGTATGCCTACTTATTATCCACAGAATGAAATACCTCACTGAACCATTGAAGTCTCTCTAAGAACTGATCCTTTTCTACGTTTCTAGGCTGTTCTCCCACATACCCTCATTCACTTATGTCCTTCTTAGACAATTGAATGCTCTTGGAATAGAATATATTTCCCCTACCACCGCTTTAAAGAAAAAGCCCTCTCATTTAATTTTGTATGCTCAACATCAATCTAGTAATTATGGAACTTGATAAGTTAATAAATGGATGAATAAATGTTACTGATACTGTTTTAAAAGAAAAGTCTCTCTAGGAACCTAACATCTATTTATAAAAATAATATATATTGTGAGGTATGCTAGACAAAATTATAAATAACATTAGTTTTGTTCCAAATATCATTAACCTAGAGATGATTAGCAAAATACAGATAGCCCATCATCAAAATAATTGAAAACCTTGAGCTGCAGGGCAAAATAAAACTGAACAAGTATATGAAAAATGCGACTAATGACTCTATGTGTCTGTAAATCTTTCAGATTGCTTAAAATAATACATTTCATAACTGCTTTGGGCAATTCTTTCTTTAAAAATGTTTTTAGTGTGATTATTTCTAAATGTAATAAAGTAATCTCTGGAATTTTATGAACTTTAGTGGAGTCCAATTTACAAAAAATAAAATATACTTGAAAGAGTTTTCCCTTTTCTGGATAAATTTTAATTTCAAAAGTTAGTAAAATTAATGTTTATTTTTTTGCTAAATATCTAGAATAATTTACTGGCATTTTTTGGTGATAATTGAATATTTTGTCCTAAGCAAATGAAAAGAGCATAAATAGCTGTGATTATTTTAACATTATTCAAAACACAGCAGGGGAAAATTAATGAAGTTAAAAAAAAAAAGGACTCAATAGGAAAGATATATCAATGACAGAAAAGATTTTTGGTCTTCTTAGAATATTGTACAATGGAAAGTAAATTAAATATTTGAAATAAATGATAGCATTCTTTTTATAAAATGTTGAAAACTAGGAAAGCAAAACAAAAAAGGGGAAAAATTATTGTCTTAAAAAATTTTTTTACACTGTCATGAAAATGTAAGAATAACAATCAAGGATTTTCATTCATGTGAAGAAATATACATCTTTTAAAGTATCCAATTTTTTTTTTTAGTATCCAATATTTATTGTGCCTATTTTAATGAAGGAATGACTATTGTAAGGTTTATTGTAAGGTTTATCATTGGTTGTAGGCAAAAACTAAAACTTTTAAAACCTGTGATATTTTTGTCAGTATTACCTTTAGATTTGGGTCTAGGTTTTAATTTTTATATCTTGAGTATAAAGTGGGGTGGAGGTCATAAAATATATTAATTTTAAAACACAGGCTATTAGGCTAAGTGTAACATATGATTAAAATCATACAAAGTAATAGACAAGAAAAATATGATTTTAAAACACTTGAATTCTTCCAAATAAAGTCATATTTCTTGGTTTAATTAGATAAACATTATTATTTCAATAAAAGCTATTAGACATATCTCAAATTTGCACAGGTAATATGTCAATTTTAAACCAAAATAAAGTAAATGTTGAAAACAACATATTCATCATTTCATTCACTTAAAAAATTGCTTGCATGGTCTGTATACGTCAGGTATTGTGTTAGGCATTGAGAATACTACCTACCATGCACATGTGTGCACACACATACCCATATATGTATTTTCATGCACAGAAACACACACAGAAGTACATGCACACAAACATACATACACATTTCATTTTTGCCCACATACAGTAATAAATGTATACAGACATATGTTAGCATAAACACACATGTACTTGCATATAGGCAGATTTACATATTTAATACCTGTACCTTCATATATCTACACACATACACATGCAAAAACACATATGTTCATGTACACAAACATATACACATGTCCACAAAACCACAGTTTGGATTAAGTCTTATCTATGGGATAAACAAAGGCTGAACGAGGTATCCATAAACATAGTTCATTATAGGCTAGTATTATCAGTATGCTTTAATAAACACTATCAGATTTTAAGATTTTTAAAAAAACAAGAAAGATATGTCTCTTTTCCTTTTGATTTTATGGGCAGAAATATCAATTTTTAATATTTATACTCTATATCTACATTGGCCAAGAAGAGTATTTGTAAAAATTTAAAGAATTTTAATAGATTTATTCATGAACATTTAAAAAAGGAATGTTACATGATCCTTTTTATCTTATAAAAAAGAAACTCTGTTCTGTGCTGATGAATAATATTTTTCCTTTGATCAGTGCTCCAGAGCTAAACACCATTATTGTTTCAAAAATCAAGAAAAACAAAGATCTAATGAAAAGGACATATATCCTCTTTCCTATAGATCAGTAAACTTCATTGTGATAATATTTGCCATACTAGATCAAATTATTTGGCTAGTTGTTTCATGGACTGCCATGACAAAGTATCACAAATTGAGTGCCTTAAAAAACAGAAATATGTTTTCTCACAATTCTGGAGGCTAGCACTGTGAGAGCAATGTGGTGTTGGTAGGGTTGATTTTTCCAGAGGCTTCTGTCCTTGGCTCCCTCCATTCCAGTTGGCTATTTTTTTTTTTCCATGCCTGCATTTGGTCTTCACTCTGTTCACGTCTGTGTCCTAATCTTCTCTTTTTTTTTAAGGGTGTGATCTTATTGGATTAGGGCCTAACCTCATCACTTCATTTTAGCATAATTTCCTCATTAAAAAACTATATCCAAACAGGTCCCATCCTGATGTACTGGGGGTTAGGACTTCAACATATGAATTTGGGGAGAGGGGGACACAATTCAGCCCATAACACATTGGGTTCCAAGATCATAAAAATAATACTGTAGACATATCTAACTTTAGTCTGTTGAATAACAATGTTAGTAGATGGTATTTTACCAAAATTATTTGAATTTTCTATTTTTGAGTTTGTTTTGGAGCATGTACAATTAAGAATGTATATTAGATCTCTTGAAAGCGAAGATGCAATTGATTTTACATTCAACAAGTTCTATTGCTCTACTTCAAATATTGTTCTATTAACTAAAGTCTATAGTTTACATAAAGCTTCACTCTTTGTGCTATACAGTTCTGACATGTTCATACTGTCATGTATCCACCATTACAGTATCATATAGAATATTTTCATTTCCCTGAAAACTTCTTGTGCTCCACCTATTTATCTCTCCCTCAAACCCCTGGGAACCGCTGATCACCCTCACCCCAAACCCTTGGCAATCACTTATATCCCTATTGTTTTGCCTATTCCAGAATGTCATATGATTGTAATCATAGAGTATGTATCTTTGTCAGACTGGATTCTTTCATTTAGAAATATGCATTTTAAAAACTTCCTCCATGTCTTTTCTTGCCTTGATAATTCATTTCTTTTATAGTTGAATAGTATTCTATTATGAAGATATAAAGTAGTATTTTTATCTATTGACATTTCGAAGGACAATTTTGTTTGCTTCTAGTTCCTGGCAATTATGAATAAAGTTGCTATAAACATTTATGTGAAGATTTTGTGTGGACATAAGTTTTCGACTCAGTTGAGTAAATGCCTAGTAGCCTGATTGCTGAATCTTATAGTAAGTCTATATTTAGCTTTGTAAGAAGCTGTAAAACTGTCCTCCAAAGTGGCTGCACCATTTTGCATTTTCACCAGAAGAAAATGAGAGTTCCTATTGCTCCACATAATAGCAGCACTTGGTATTATTAGTGCTTTGGTGTATAGTAATACCTCATTGTTTTTTTAAATTTCAATTCTCTAATGACATGATTTTGAGCACATTTCATATTTTTGTTTGCCATCTGTATCTTTTTCGATGAGGTATCTGTTCAGATCTTTTGCCCACTTTTTCATTGTTTTTGTTGCTCTTGTTAAGTTTTTAAAGAGTTCTTTATATAGTTTGGATACAAGTCTCATATCAGATATGTGTTTTGCAACTATTTTTCCCAGTGTGTGGCTTGTGTTTTATTCTCTTAACATTGCTTTTCACAGAGTAAAAATATTTTTTTCTTAATGAATTCCAACTTAACTGTTTTTTTTTCCCCATAGGTTGTGTTCTTGGTGAAATATCTAAAAAGTAATCATCAAACCCATGGTCATCTGCATTTTCTTCTATGTTATCTTTTAGAATTTTTATTCTTTTTCATTTTAAATTTAGGTATACATTCCATTTTGAGTTTTTTTTTTTTTTTTTTTTTTTTTTTTTTTTTTTTTTTGCGCTATGCGGGCCTCCCACCGTTGTGGCCTCTCCCGTCGCAGAGCACAGGCTCCGGACGCACAGGCCCAGCAGCCATGGCTCACGGCCCCAGCCGCTCTGCGGCATGTGGGATCCTCCCGGACCAGGGCACGAACCCGCGTCCCCTGCATTGGCAGGCGGACTCCCAACCACTGCGCCACCAGGGAAGCCCTTGAGTTAATTTTTGTAAAGAGTGCTAAGGTCTATATCTAGATTCATGCTTTGCTTCTGAATGTCCAGTTGTTCCAGCACTGATGGTTGAGAAGAATATTATTTCTCATTGGAATTGCTTTTGTTTGTTGTCAAAGATCAGTGGCTATGTTTGTATGAGTCAATTTCTGGGCTCTTTATTCTGTTCTATTGATCTAATTGTCTATTATTTCCTTACACCATATTTTCTTAATCATTAGAGCTTTATAGTAAGTCTTTAAGTTGGGTAATGTAAGTCCTCCAAATTTGGTCTTCTCTATTGTGTTGGCTATTCTGGGACTTTTGACGTTCCTTATAAACTTTAGAATTTTTTTGAATTATTTAGAATTATTTTGTCAATATCCCCAAAATAATTGGGTTGTACAGAATCTATATACCAAGTTGAGAAGAACTCCTATCCTAAAATACTGTCTTCCTATCCTTGAATATGGAACATCTTTTATTTGTTTTCCTTCATTTCTTTCATCAGTTATGTAGTTTCCCTCATATAGATCTTGAACATATTTTGTTAGATATATAGCTAAGTATTTTATTTTTATGGTGCAAAAGTAAATTATGTTTTCTTGAAGATTTTTTCTTCCTCTTTGAAATATAATTGGCATAGAGCATTGTATAAGTTTAAGGTGTTCAGTATAATGATTTGAGTTATATACGTCATAAAATGATTATCACAATAAGTTTACTGAACATGTACCATTTCATAGATATGAAATTAAAGAAATAGTAAAAATATTTTTCCTTGTGGTGAGCACTCAGGCTTTACTCCCTTAACTTTCATATATAACATACAGCTGTATTAGTTACCTTTATCATGTTGGACATTACATCCCCAGTACTTATTTATCTTATAACTGGAAGTTTGTACCTTTTGACTGCCTTCATCCAGTTCCCCCTCCTCCCACCCTTGATTCTGGTAACCACAAATCTGATCTCATTTTCTGTGAGTTTCTTTGTTTGTGAAGTATAATTGACCTACAGAACTATGTTTATTCCTATTACACAACATAGTGATTTGATATTTCTATACCTTTCAAAACCATTACCACAGTAAATCTAGGTATAATATGTCACCATACAAAGATATTACATAGTATTGACTATATTCCCCACATTGTACATTACAGACCTGTGACTCAATTATTTTGAAATTGGAAGTCTGTCCCTCTTGATTTCTCTCACCTGTTTCTTTCCTCCCCTCTTTGTTCTCTGTATCTATAATTCTGTTTGTTTTGTTATGTTTGTTCATTTGTTTTCTTTTTTAGATTCAACATGTAAGTGAAATCATGTAGTATTTTTCTTTCTCTGACTTAATTTACTTAGCTTAAAATCCTTTAAGTTCATCCAGGTTGTTGCAAACGGCAAGATTTCATTCCTTTTATGGCTGAGTAATATTCCAGTGTGTGTGTGTGTGTGTGTGTGTGTGTGTGTATGTATCACATCTTCTTTATTCATTTTTATATCCATGGGAATTAAGTTGCTTCCATATCTTGGCTATTGTAATAATGCTGCAATGAACATAGGGGTACATATATATATAGCTTTTCTAATTAGTCGTTTTGTATTCTTTCATTAACTACCCAGGAATGAAATTGCTAGATCATATGGTAGTTCTGTTACTAAATTTTTTGAGGCATCTCCATACAATTTTACACAGTAGCTGCACCAATTCAACAGTACATGAGGGTTCCCTTTGCCCCACCTCCTCACCAACACTTGTTATTTGTTGTCTTTTTGATAATAACCATTCTGACAGGTGTGAGGACATATCTCATTGTGATTCTGATTTGTATTTGCCTGATGATTAGTGATACTGAGTTGAGCATCTTTTCATGTGCCTCTTGGTCATCTGTTTGTCTCTTTTGGAAAAAATGTCTATTTAGAATCTTTGCCCATTTTTTAATCAGGTTATTTGATTTTTTGATGTTGAGTTGTATGATTTCTTTGTATATTTGACATACTAACCTCTTTCAGATATATCATTTGCAAATATCTTCTCCCATTCAGTAGGTGACCTTTTCCTTTTGTTGAAAGCTTCCTTCCTTTTCTGTGCAAAAATTTTTTAGTTTGATGTCGTCGAATTTGTTTATTTTTGCTTTTGTTTCCTTTGCCTAAAGAAATATATCAAAAAAATGACTGAAACAGCAAAGCGCTTACTGCCTATTTTTATGATTTCATGTCTTATACGTTTAAGTCTTTAATTCATTTTGAATTTATTTTCATGCATGGTATAGAAAGTACTCCAGTTTGATATATAGTCTTTTGCATATAGCTGACCAGTTTTCCCATCCCCACTGTATATTCTTGCCTTTTTTGTCATACATTAACGGCCCATATAAATGTGGGTCCCTTTCTGGGCTCTCTATTTGATTCCATTGATCTATGTGTCTGTTTTTGTGCCAATACTATACTATTTTTTTTGTTGTGTTTTGTAGTATAGTTTGAAATCAGGGAGCATGATACCTCCAGCTTTGTTCTTCATTCTCAAGATTGCTTTGGCTATTCAGGGTCTTTAGTGTTTCCACACAAATTTTCGGATTATTTGTTCTGGTTCTATGAAGAATGCCATTGATGTTTGACAGGGATTGCACTGAATTTTTACATTGCCTTGAGTTTTATAGTCTTTTTAACAATACTGATTCTTCCAATCTATGAGCACAGTATGTCTTTCTATCTGTTTTTGTTGTCCTCAATTTCTTTCATCAGTGTATTATAGTTTTCTGAGTACAAGTCTTTTAACTCACTAGATTTATTCCATATTTAACTCTTTTTGAGGAAACTGTAAGTGAAAATTTTTTAACATCTTTATTGGAGTATAATTGCTTTACAATGGTGTGATAGTTTCTGCTTTATAACAAAGTGAATCAGTTATACATATATATATATATGTTTCCATATCTCTTTCCTCTTGCATCTCCCTCCCTCCCACCCTCCCTATCCCACCCCTCTAGGTGGTCACAAAGCACTGAGCTGATCTCCCTGTGCTATACGGCTGCTTCCCACTAGCTATTTATTTTATGTTTGGTAGTTTATATGTGTCCATGCCACTCTCTCACTTTGTCCCAGCTTACCCTTCCCCATCCACATATCCTCAAATCCGTTCTCTAGTAGGTCTGTGTCTCTATTCCCGTCTTACCCCTAGGTTCTTCATGATATTTTTTTTTCTTAGAATCGATATATATGTGTTAGCATATGGTATTTGTTTTTCTCTTTCTGACTTACATCACTCTGTATGACAGACTCTAGATCCATCCACCTCACTACAAATAAATCAATTTCGTTTCTTTTTATGGATATGTAATATTCCATTGTATATATGTGCCACATCTTCTTTATCCATTCATCCAATGATGGACACTTAGGTTGCATCCATCTGCTGCCTATTGTAAATACAGCTACAATGAACATTTTGGTACATGACTCTTTTTGAATTATGGTTTTCTCAGGATATATGCCCACTAGTGGGATTGCTGGGTCATATGGTAGTTCTATTTGTAGTTTTTTAAGGAACCTCCATACTGTTCTCCATAGTGGCTGTACCAATTCACATTCCTACCAGCACTGCAAGAGGGTTCCCTTTTCTCCACACCCTCTCCAGCATTAATTTTTTTCTAGATTTTTTGATGATGGCCATTCTGACTGGTGTGAGATGATATCTCATTGTAGTTTTGATTTGCATTTCTCTAATGATTAATGATATTGAGCATTCTTTCATGTGTGTGTTGGCAATCTGTATATCTTCTTTGGAGAAATGTCTGTTTATGTCTTCTGGCCATTTTTGGATTGGGTTCTTAGTTTTTTTGATACTGAGCTGCATGAGCTGCTTGTACATTTTGGAGATTAATCCTTTGTGAGTTGCTGCATTTGCAAATATTTTCTCCCATTCTGAGGGTTGTCTTTTGGTCTTGTTTATGATTTCCTTTGCTGTGCAAAAGCTTTGAAGTTTCATTAGGTCCCATTTGTTTATTTTTGATCTTATTTCCATTTCTCTAGGAGGTGGGTCAAAAAGGATCTTGCTGTGATTTATGTCAGAGAGTGTTCTGCCTATGTATTTCTCTAAGAGTGTGATAGTTTCTGGCCTTACATTTAGGTCTTTAATCCATTTTGAGCTTATTTTCGTGTATGGTGTTACGGAGTGATCTAATCTCATGCTTTTACATGTACCCATCCAGTTTTCCCAGCACCACTTATTGAAGAGGCTGTCCTTTCTCCACTGTACATTCCTGCCTCCTTTATCAAAGATAAGGTGACCATATGTGTGTGGGTTTATCACTGGGCTTTCTATCCTGTTCCATTGATCTATCTTTCTGTTTTTGTGCCAGTACCATACTGTCTTGAATACTGTAGCTTTGTAGTATAACCTGAAGTCAGGGAGCCTGATTCCTCCAGCTCCGTTTTTCGTTCTCAAGATTGCTTTGGCTATTCGGGGTCTTTTGTGTTTCCATACAAATTGTAAAATTTTTTGTTCTAGTTCTGTGAAAAATGCCAGTGGTAGTTTGATAGGGATTACATTGAATCTGTAGATTGCTTTGGGTAGTATAGTCATTTTCACAATGTTGATTCTTCCAATCCAAGAACATGGTATATATCTCCATCTATTTCTAGCATCTTTAATTTCTTTCATCAGTGTCTTATAATTTTCTGCATACAGGTCTTTTGTCTCCTTAGGTAGGTTTATTCCTAGATATTTTATTCTTTTTGTTGCAATGATAAAAGGGAGTGTTTTCTTGATTTCACTTTCAGATTTTTCATCATTAGTGTATAGGAATGCCAGAGATTTCTGTGCATTAATTTTGTATCCTGCTACTTCACCAAATTCATTGATTAGCTCTAGTAGTTTTCTGGAAGCATCTTTAAGATTCTCTATGTATAGTATCATGTCATCTGCAAACAGTGACAGCCTTATTTCTTCTTTTCCAATTTGGATTCCTTTTATTTCTTTTTCTTCTCTGATTGCTGTGGCTAAAAATTCCAAAACTATGCTGAATAAGAGTGGTGAGAGTGGGCAACCTTGTCGTGTTCCTGATCTTAGTGGAAATGGTTTCAGTTTTTCACCATTGAGGATGATGTTGGCTGTGGGTTTGTCATATATGGCCTTTATTATGTTGCAAAAGTTCCCTTTCTGCCTACTTTCTGGAGTGTTTTTATCATAAATGGGTGTTGAATTTTGTTGAAAGATTTTTCTGCATCTATTGAGATGATCGTATGGTTTTTCTCCAATTTTTAAAATATACTTTATGACATTGATTGATTGGCATACATTGAAGAATCATTGCATTCCCGGGATAAACCACACTTGATCATGGTGTATGATCCTTTTAACATGCTGTTGGATTCTGTTTGTTAGTATTTTATTGAGGATTTTTGCATCTATGTTCATCAGTGATATTGGCCTGTAGTTTTCTTTCTTTGTGACATCTTTGGTTTTGGTATCAGAGTGAAGTTGGCCTCATTGAATGAGTTAGGGTATGCTCCTCCCTCTGCTGTATTTTGGGAGAGTTTGAGAAGGATAGGTTTTAGCTCTTCTCTAAATGTTTGATAGAATTCGCCTGTGAAGCCATCTGGTCCTGGGCTTTGGCTTGTTAGGAAGATTTTTAATCACACTTTCAATTTCAGTGCTTGTGATTTGTCTGTTTATATTTTCTATTTCTTCCTGGTTCAGTCTTAGAAGGTTGTACTTTTCTAAGTATTTGTCCATTTCTTTCCGATTGTCCATTTTATTGGCATAGAATTGCTTGTAGTAATCTCTCATGATCCTTTCTATTTCTGCAGTGTCCATTGTTACTTCTCCTTTTTCATTTCTCATTCTATTCATTTGAGTCTTCTCCCTTTTTTTCTTGATGAGTCTGGCTAATGTTTTATCAATTTTGTTTACCTTCTCAAAGAACCAGCTTTTAATTTTATTAATCTTTGCTATCATTTACTTCATTTCTTTTTCATTTATTTCTGATCTGATCTTTATGATTTCTATCCTTCTGCTAATTTTATGGGATTTTTTTTCTTCGTTCTCTAATTACTTTAGGTTGTTTATTTGAGATGTTTCTTGTTTCTTGAGGTATGATTGTATTGCTATAAACTTCCCTCTTAGAACTCCTTTTGCTGCATCCCATAGGGGTGGGGTCATCGTGTTTTCAATGTCGTTTCTTTCTAGGTATTTTTAAATTTCCTCTTTGATTTCTTCAGTGATCTCTTGGTTATATAGTAGTGTATTGTTTACCCTCCATGTGTTTTTATTTTTTACAGAATTTTTCCTGTAATTGATATCTAGTCTCATAGCATTGTGGTCAGAAAAGACACTTGATTCGATTTCAGTTTTTTAAAATTTACCAGGGCTTGTGACCCAAGATATGATCTATCCTGGAAAATATTCTATGAACACTTGAGAAGAAAGTATATTCTGTTGTTTTTGGTTGGAATGTCCTATAAATATCAATTAAGTCCATCTTGTTTAATGTATCATTTAAAGCTTGTGTTTCCTTATTTATTTTCATTTTGGATGATCTGTCCATTGGTGAAAGTGGGGTGTTAAATTCCCCTACTGTGAATGTGTTACTGTCGATTTCCCCTCTTATGGCTGTTAGCATTTGCCTTATGTATTGAGGTGCTCCTATGTTGGGTGCATAAGTATTTACAATTTTTATATCTTCTTCTTGGATTGGTCCCTCGATCATTATGTAGTGGGCGTCTTTGTCTCTTGTAATAGTCCTTATTTTTAAAGTCTATTTTGTCTGATATAAGAATTGCTACTCCAGCTTTCTTTTGATTTCCATTTTCATGGAATATCTTTTTCCATCCCTTCACGTTCAGTCTGTATGTGTCCCTAGGTCTGAAGTGGTCTCTTGCAGACAGCATATATATGGGTCTTGTTTTTGTATCCGTTCAGCCAGTCTGTGTCTTTTGGTGAGAGCATTTAATCCATTTACATTTTAAGTAATTATTGATATGTATGTTCCTATTACCATTTTCTTAATTGTTTTGAATTTCTTTTTGTGGATCTCTTTCCTCTCTTGTGTTTCCTGCCTAGAGAAGTTTCTGTAGCATTTGTTGTAAACCTGGTTTGGTGGTGCTGAATTCTCTTAGCTTTTGCTTGTCTGAAAAGCTTTTGATTTCTCCATCGAATCTGAATGAAATCCTTGCTGGTTAGAGTAATCTTGGTTGTATCTTTTTCCCTTTCATCACTTTAAATATGTCCTGCCACTCCCTTCTGGCTTGCAAAGTTTCTGCTGAAAGTTCAGCTGTTAACCTTATGGGGATTTCCTTGTATGTGATTTGTTGTTTTTCCCTTGCTGCTTTTAATATTTTTTCTTTGTATTTAATTTTTGATAGTTTGATTAATATGTGTCTTGACATGTTTCTCTTTGGATTTATCCTGTATGGGACTCTCTGTGGTTCTTGGCCTTGATTGACAATTTCCTTTCCCATATTAGGGAAGTTTTCAACTATAATCTCTTCAAATATTTTCTCAGTCCCTTTCTTTTTCTCTTCTTCTTCTGGGACCCCTATAATTCGAATGTTGGTTCATTTACTGTTGTCCCAGAGGTCTCTGAGACTGTCCTCAATTCTTTTTTTTTTTTTTTTTTTTTTTTTTTTTTTTTGCGGTATGCGGGCCTCTCACAGTTGTGGCCTCTCCCGTTGCGGAGCACTGGCTCCGGACACGCAGGCTCAGCGGCCATGGCTCACGGGCCCAGCCGCTCCACGGCATGTGGGATCTTCCCAGACCGGGGCATGAACCTGTGTCCCCTGCATCGGCAGGCGGACTCTCAACCACAGCGCCACCAGGGAAGCCCTGTCCTCAATTCTTTTCATTCTTTTTCTTTATTCTGCTCTGTGGTAGTTATTTCCACTATTTTATCTTCCAGGTCACTTTCCATTCTTTTGCCTCAGTTATTCTGCTATTGATTCTTGTAGAGAATTTTTAATTTCATTTATTGTGTTGTTCATCATTGTTTGCTGTTTAGTTCTTCTAGATTCTTGTTAAACATTTCTTGCATTTTCTCTCTTCTGTTTCCAAGATTTTTGATCATCTTTACTATCATTACTCTGAATTCTTTTTCAGGTAGACTGCCTATTTCCTCTTCACTTGTTTGTTATGGTGGGTTTTTACCATGCTCCTTCATCTGCTGTGTGTTTCTCTGTCTTCTCATTTTGCTTAACTTACTGTGTTTGGGGTCTCATTTTCACAGGCTGCAGGTTCATAGTTCCCATTGTTTTTGGTGTCTGCCCCCAGTAGCTATGTTTGGTTCAGTGGGTTGGGTAAGTTTCCTGGTGGAGGAGATTGGTTCCTGTGTTCTCTTATATGGGGCTGGATCTTGTGTTTCTGGTGGGCAGGACTGCGTCTGGTGGTGTGTTTTTCAGGTGTCTGTGACCTTTTTATGATTTTAGGCAGCCTCTCTGCCAATGGGTGAGGTTGTGTTCCTGTCTTGCTAGTTGTTTGGCATAGGGAATCCAGCACTGTAGCTTGCTGGTCCTTGAGTGGAGCTGGGTCTTAGCGTTGAGTTGGAGATCTCTGGGAGAGCTTTTGCCATTTGATATTATGTGAGGCTGTGAGGTCTCTGGTGGACCAATATCCTGAACTTGGCTCTCCCACTTCAGAGGCTCTAGCCTGACACCCGGCCAGAGCACCAAGACCCTGTCAGTCACATGGCTCAGAAGAATAGGGAGGAAAAAAAAAGAAAGAAAGAAAAAATAAAATAAAGTAAAATAATTAAAATTTTTAAAAATTGTTATTAAAAATAAAGAAGCAATTAAAGCAAGAAGAGAAAAAAGAAAGAAAGAAAGAAAGAGCAACCAAACCAAAAAACCAATCCACCAATGATAACAAGTGCTAAAAAAAAAAAAGAAAGAATAATGGACAGACAGAACCCTAGGACAAATGGTAAAAGCAAAATTATACAGACAAAATCACACAAAGAAGCATACACATACACACTCACAAAAAGAGAATGGAAAAAAATATATATTTAAAAAAAAAGGAAGAGAGCAACCAAATCAATAAACAAATCTACCAGTGATAATAAGCTCTAAATACTAAAGTAAGATAAACATAAAACCAGAAGCAAATTAGATTCAGAAAGCAAACCCCAAGTCTACAGTTGGTCCCATAGTCCACCGCCTCAATTTTGGGATGATTCATTGTTTATTCAGGTATTCCAGAGTTGCATGGTACATCAAGTTGATTGTGGAGATTTAATCCGCTGCTCCTGAGGCTGCTGGGAGAGATTTCCCTTTCTCTTCTTTGTTTGCATAGCTCCTGGGGTTCAGCTTTCGATGTGGCCCCACCTCTGTGTGTAGGTCACCTGAGGGTGTCTGTTCTTTGCTCAGACAGGACGGGGTTAAAGTAGCAGCTGATTAGGGGGCTCTGATGTACTCAGGCTGGGGGGAGGGAGGGGTGTGAAATGCGGGGCAAGCCTGTGGCAGCAGAGACCAGCATGACATTGCAATAGGCATGCTGTATGTTCTCCTGGGGGAGTTGTCCCTGTATCACAGGACCCTGGCAGTGGCGGGCTGCACAGGCTCCTGGGAGGGGAGGTGTGGATAGTGACCTGTGCTTGCACACATGCTTCTTGGTGGCTGCAGCAGTAGCCTAGCGTCTCATGCCCGTCTCTGTGTCCGTGCTGATAGCCGTGGTTTACACCTCTGTCTGGAGCTCCTTTAAGTGGCGCTCTGTATCCTCTCTCCTTGTGCACCCCGAAACAATGGTCTCTTGCCTCTTACGCAGTTACAGACTTTTTCGTGGACTACCTCCCGTCTAGCTGTAGCGTACTGGCCCCCTTCAGGCTGTGTTCATGGAGCCAACTCCAGTCCTCTCCCTGTGGTCTGACCTCGAAGCTGGAGTCTCAGATCCCAGCCCCCCCCGCACCCCCGCCTAGGTGGGTGAACAGACAAGCCTCTCGGGCTGGTGATGTGATAGAATGCATTAACTAATTTTCTAATGTTGAACCAGCCTTCATACCTGAAATAAATCCCACTTGTCCATGGTGTATAATGTTTCTATACATTGTTAGATTCATTTTTCTCACATTTTGTTGAGAATGTCTGTGTTGTTTTTATGTCTGTGTTAATGTGAGACAGTGGTTTGTAATTTGTCCTCTCCTGTAATGTCTTTATCTGGTTTTGGTATTAGGGGTAAGTTTGTCCTCACAGACTGAGTTAGGAAGTTTCCCTTCTGCCTCTATTTTATGTAAGAGTTTGTAGAAAATTCTTGTCACTTTTTTCTTAAATGCTTTGTAGCATTCAGCGGTGAAACAATATCAACCTATTTCTTTCTATTTCAGATGGTTATTAATTTTTGATACAATTTAGATTATTAATTTTTTGTTTTGGTGGAGTGTTTCTTTCAAGGAATTAGTCCAACTTATCTAAGTTATCAAATTTGTAGGTATAGAGTTTTCCCCAGCTTTACTGAAGTATAACTGACAAAACCATAATATATTTAAAGTGAACAGTGTGATTATTTGGTATACATGCACATTGTTAAAATGATTACCACAGTCAAGTTAATTAACAAATCCATCACCTCATACAGTTTTTGCATGTGTGAGAGAATGCTTAAGATCTACTCTTTTAGCAAATTTCAAGTAAAAAATACATATTATTAAATATGGTCATCATGTGCATTAGATTCTCAGAACTTATTCTTCTTATAACTGAAAGTTTGTACCCTTTGCACAACATTTACCCATTTTCTGAACCTTCCAGCCCCTGGCAACCACCATATTACTCTCTGTTTCTGTGGGTTCATTTGTTTTTATTTTTTTGTTGTTGTTGTTAAGATTGACAAATAAGTGACACCATACACCGTGTTTCTCTATCTGACTTGTTTCACTTAGGATAATGTCCTCTACTTTCATCCGTATGTTACAAATGGCAAGATTTCCCTCTTTTTCTAAGACTGAATAATATTCCACTCTATGTGTGTGTGCATGTGTGCATGCACACACACACACACACACATACATACATACATACCACATTTTCTTTATCCATTCATCTTTCAACAGACACTTAAGTTATTTCCATATTTTGACTATTGTGAATAGTGCTGCCCTGAACATAGGAGTCCAGATACCTCTTCCAGATAATGATTTCATTTCCTTGGGATATATATATATATAAAAAAGTAGGATTGCTGGATCATATGGTAGTTCTCTTTTTAATTTTTTGAGGAAGCTCCGTTCTGTCTTCCACAATGACTATTCCAATTTACATTCCACTGAAGTGTACAAGGGTTCCCTCCTCTCCACATCCTTGCCAACATTTGTTGTCTATTGTCATTTTGATAATAGACATCCTAATAGGTATGACATAATAAGATGATGTCATCTACAAGCAGAGACAATTTTACTTCTTCCTTTCTTATTTCAATACCTTTTATTTCTTTTTCTTGTGTAATTGCTTTAGCTAGGATTTCTCACTGTGGTCTTGATTTTCATTGCCCTGATGATTAGTGATGTTGAGCACCTTTTCAGATACCTGTCAGTCATTTATATGTCTTTTTTTGGAAAAATGTCTATTCATATCTTTTGACCTTTTTTAAATTGGGTTTTTGTTTCATTAATTTTCTTTTTTTGCTATTGTGTTGTAAAAGTTCCCTATGTATTTATGATATTAACACCTTATCAGATAAATGGTTTCAAAATATATTCCCATTCTATAAGTTGCAGTTTCATTTTGTTGATTTTGTTTATGCTGTGCAGAAACTTTTTAGTTTAATGTAGTTATGTTTGTCTATTTTTGCTTTCATTGCCTGTGCTTTTATAGTCATATTCAAAAAATCATTGCTCAAAGCAATGTCAAGAATCATTTTCCCTTGAGTTTTATTTTAATTTTTCTATGATATAATTTTAGATTTAAATATTTAGTTGATTTTGAGTTGATTTCTATATATGGAGTGAGATGGGGTCCAATTTCGTTTTTCTGCGTGTAGCAATCCAGTTTTCTAGATAATATTTATTGAAGATACCATCCTTTCCCCATTGTGTGTTCTTGGCAACATTGTCAAAGATCAATTGACCATAAATGCTTAGATTTATTTCTGGGCTCTCTGTTTTATTCCATTGATCTCTATGTCTGTTTTATGCCAGTATAGCATTGTTTTTTTACTATAGCTTTATAATATATTTGAAATCAGAAAATGTAATGCATCCAGCTTTGCTCTTTTTGCCAAGATACCAGTTATTTGGGGTATTTTGTGTTCCACATGAATTTTAGAATTGTTTTTTCTATTTCTGTAAAAAATACTGTTGGAATTTTGACAGAGATTACATTTAATCTGTAGATCACTTTGGGTAGTATGAAGAATTAACAATATTAATTTTTCCAATCATGAACATGAGAAATATTTCTGTATTTTTTGTTTGTTTTCTTTAATTTCTTTCATCAGCACTTTATAGTTTTCCATGTGCAGATCTTTCACTTCCTTGGCTAAATGTATTCATAAGTATTTTATTCTTTTGTATGCTGTTATAAATGGCATTGTTTTCTTAGTTTCTTCTTCTGATGTTGATATTGTATATGAAAGCCATGATGACTTTGTATCCTGCAGGTTTACTGAATTCATTTATCAATTCTAACAGTTTTTTGGTAGAATCTTTAGAGTTTTCTATATATAAGATGATGACATCTACAAACAGAGACAATTTTACTTCTTCCTTTCTTATTTCAATACCTTTTATTTCTTTTCTTGTGTAATTGCTTTAGCTAGGACTTCAGTACTATTGTTGAATAAAATTTGTGAGAGTGGGCATCCTTGTCTTGTTCCTGATCTTAGAAGAAAGCTTTCCACCACTGAGTATGATGTTAACTGTAGGCTTGTCATATACAGCCCTTAACTTGTTTATGTGCATTCCTTCCATATCTAATTTGAGAGTTTTAATCATGAATTGATTTATCAATCTTGAAGTTGAATTTTATCAATTGCTTTTTCTGCATTTATTTAATCATGTTTTTTATCCTTCACTTTCTTAATATGGTGTATCACATTGTCTTATTTATGGACATGTAA
Source organism: Phocoena sinus (assembly GCF_008692025.1). Lineage (NCBI taxonomy): Eukaryota > Metazoa > Chordata > Mammalia > Artiodactyla > Phocoenidae > Phocoena > Phocoena sinus. Next base: position 98,968,522 of record NC_045765.1, on the reverse strand, counting down.
CCATCCTTATATCCCCCAAGGTTAAATTCCACTTGAGCACAGTCTATGATCCTTTTAATGTTCCATTGAATATGGTCTGCTCATATTTTGTTGAGAATTTTTGCAACTATGTTCATCAGAGTTATTTGCCTATAATTTTATTTTCTTGTGGTGTTCTTATCTGGCTTTGTTATCAGGGTAATTTTGGCTTTGTAAATTGAGTTTGGAAGTGTTCCCTCTTCTTCAATTTTTTGGAAGAGTTTAAGAAGGATTGGCATTATTTCTTCTTTAAATGTTTGGTAGACTTTACCAGTGAAGCTATCTGGTCTTGGACTTTGAATCAGTAATCAAAAACCTCCCGACAAACAATTTTCTTACTAGTAATTGGTCTGTTCAGATTTTCTATTTCTTCATGATTCAGTTTTGGTTGGTATGTTTCTAGTAAGTTATCCATTTCCTCTACTTTATCCAATTCCTTGGTGTATAATTGTTCATAGTCATCTCTTATAATCCTTTGTATTACTGTGGTATCAGTTGTAATTTCTCTGACATTTCTGATTGTATTTGTTTGACACTTCTCTTTTTTTTCTTAATTATTCTAGCTAAAGTTTTGTCAATACTGTTGTATTTAACAAGTACAACAACAAAAAACCTCTTAGGTTTGTTTTCTGTTATCTTTCTAGTCTCTATTTCATTCCTATCTGCTTTGATTCTATTTCCTTTCTTCTAATAACTGTGGACTTAGTTTGTTCTTCTTTTTCTAGTTCCTTGAGGTGAAGTTGGGTTGTTTATTTGAGATTTTTCTTTTTTTCCTTTAAGTAAGAATTTATAGCTATAAACTTCCCTCTTAGACTGCTTTTGGTGCACCCCGTAAGTTTTGGCATGTTGTATTTCCATTTTCATTAGTCCCAGGATAACTTCTGATTTCTCCTTTGACCCATTAGTTATTCAGGAGCATGCTGTTTTATATCCATATGTTTGTGTTCCAATTACCTCCTGTTACTGCTTTCTAGCTTCATACCATACTGGTTGGGAAAAAATGCTTGATATGATTTCAGTCTTCTTAAATTTGTTAAGACATTATTTGTGGCCTAACGTATGATTTATCCTGGGAAATATTCTGTGTGAACTTCCTGAGAAGGATGTGCATTCTGCTCCTGTTGGCTGGAATATTCTATATATGTCTGTTAGGTCTATTTGGTCTAATGTATAGTTCAGGATGTTTTTTTTCCCATATTGATTGTTTATTTGAATGATTTTTCTGTTGTTGAAAGTGAGTTTTAAAGTCCCCTACTATTATTGTATTTCTGTTTATTTCTCCCTTCCAATCTATTAGTATTTGCTTTTTTGTATTTAGGTGCTCCCATATTAGTGCATAAGTATTTGCAATTGTTATATCCTCTTGATGAATTAACCCTTTATCATTATATAATGTACATCTTTGTCTCTTGTTACAGTTTTTGATTTAAAATCTGTTTTGTCTGATGTAAGTATAGCTAACTCTCTTCTCTTTGATTTCGATTTGCATGGAATATCTTTCATTGCTTCACTTTAAGCCTATATGTGATCTTAAAGCTGAAGTGAGTTTCTCATAGGTAGCATAGAGCTTGGTCTTTACGCATTAATCCACTCTATGTCTTTTGATTGGAGAACTTTAAATTTAAATTTAAATTTAAAGTGATTATTGATAGGTGAGTGCTCACTACTGCCGTTTTGTTAATTGTTTTCTGGGTATTTAATAAATCCTTTGTTCTTTTCTGTCTTCTTTTTGATTTGATTATTTACTGCTTTGATTCCTTTCTGTTTGTCTACTGTGTATCTACTATAGACTTTTACTTTGTAGTTACCATGAGGCTTATAAAAAAAAATCTTAGAGTTAAAACAGTCTATTTTAAGTTGATAACAACTTAACTTCAATTGTTTACTAAAGCTCCACACTTTTTCTTGGATATAATTAGTTATTCTTTTTATTTATTTATTTAAAATATATTGGGATATTCAAAGTTAGATATTCAGATAGTAGATATCCTGAAGAACATTTCACTGATGGGTATTTCTCACACACCTTCTCCAGTCACTCTTGCCTCATCAGCTACATAGTCTTTCTCTGTTTCATTCTCTTTTCTCTCTTTTCCCATCTTCCTTTATAATTTCTGTCTAAATGTTTTCTCTTCTAAATATACCTTACCCTATTTCCTATATTTTATACCTTCCTACACAGAAGATAAAAACTGATTCCTGATTTGCTGCATGTATTCCATTTAAAGAACACATTAAATACCATCTTCAAATTTATGAAAACCCATTACACTAAAGATGTTAACTTCATGCTGGGACAATGTAAATATTATTAAATATTATTACTATATAAATGTTTGTATAATATAGCAATTATAATTATGTATAGTTATATAATATTTATATAATATACATATATAAACATAAATATTATTAAATAACATTACTAAATATTTAACTATTAGTGAAATTTATCTGTCTGGCAGATGTCATCAAAAATTATTTTTAAAACTTTTTCCTGTCATATATAATTAATTTTAATACAAAATTTCCAAAATGTAGTCAAAAGTAGAGATTTAATCAAATCCCTTTTTATTGATGAGGAAATTGAGACTCTAAGCTACATAATTTTACTAACAGCAGTAGTATACTGTTAATGTGCACTATTACTTGTAGTATTATCCCCATTTTATAGATGTGAAAACTGAAACACACTGACCTAATTTATCCAAGGTCATATAGTTGGCCAGAGAGTTGAACCCATAAAATCTGTCTCTCAGTTCTGAGCTCTAAACATGATGAAATACTGCATATCTTCAAATTTTTATTCAAGTGCTCTTTCACCCAACTTAATCTTAATCTGAAATCTCATCTAGTCAGAAATAGAAAAATAAAAGTAAAAGCAACTTTTTCAATGGAAAGTTGATTATATGTATTTTCCCCCTTCTACCTGGGAAACATAATCATTAATTATAAAACTCAGATGAGTTGCAGTCAGTCCAGGAACATACAAATGACAATTCCAGAGAGGAACCTCTAACTAAGGTCTTTATGTAGCTGACAGCTCATGGGAAGGGGATACTCAACTTTCTAGAAAAAAAAAAAAAAGCAATATTCATTTTATTACTTGTCTTAAAAGTAAATTAGAAAATTATAAAAATTAGATTATAAAGCTAAATATGAGTAAAGTTCTTTCTTAGAAAGAAATTCTAGGATCAATTACTCTTTACTTCTTCCATGTATTACAGTTCTTACAAATGTTTCACATTGTATGTACTACAAAGAGTCACCCTTTTCCAGGGTCTCATAACACATAATTAAATAAAATAATATTTATGTGAGTTCAGTTGATCAAGGTGAAAATGACAACTAAATCTTCACCAGGTGTCTTTGACATAAGTTCTCCTACCTAAAACTTTTTTCAAAATTACTTTCAAGTTAGGATTGGTTTGGCTCACCAAATTTGGCCTCTGGTTGTCTTAGTTACATTGCCTTTCCTAATGCTGTGGCAATGGGGATAATTATAATTCATTCCTATTGATGGGAAGAGTCACTTTCTTATTTGGCTTAACCATTGCTCCTGGCATTTTCACATTATTATGAAAGCTGTCTTTCCTCCTCTTTACACCAGCAATAACTTACAGATTCCGGTTCAGTGCTCTCATATCTAATAGTGCGTAAGCTTGAGTCAATTGTCAGTTTATATTATACCCATTCTGTATAAATTGTTCAAGAGGATGAAAGTATATCCATTATAGAAAGCAAGATAACAAAGGAAAAACATATTTTATCTTTTGTGATTGAGGAAATTTTAATGCTTATGTATAGAAATGCCAATTACATTAATATTTAGTTCCTTAAATCATGAACTTCTTGATAATTGATTTTTTGCAAAGGGATTCTGTAATCTTAAAAGTCTTTTCCTTATGTAGTAGCTTAATGCCAAAGAAGGGAAACTATGAATTGTTGAAGCTCACTTTTACTATTAATTAACACCTTTATTATTTTCCCTTCATTGGTCCTCTGTTTAGAAGTATTTTTGCTTATCAACCTTTGTTGATTAGCTAATACGTTTTCTATTTTAAAAATTAAATATTATATAACTACTAATAAAATGTTTTGAGCATTATAAAAAATGGTGTCATGATAGTTGAGTTGATATAATTTTAGGAAAAATCAAGGAAGTTAACATTTTACTTCACTGTCCGTTATATATTTTTAATATCTTGATAAGAACTTGGAGACCTCAGTTCCTAGTTTCATCATTCATAAACACCTGGACTCCCATATTGAAACCATTGTTATAAAAGAGGTTTTATTTTTCTGTTCTCATGATATCCTCCCTACTTTAAAAAGCATAAAATATTTCCACTGATTTTTTTAATCAAAAAAGAAGTTAAGTACTTGCTCAATTTCAGTTAACATGAAATATCTAACTTTTTGAATCCTTTCTTTTGGTGTTTTTAATGTCTCTGAATTCAAATTAACAAGATTTAACTACATGGCTCTACATAGATAACAAAGAATATGAGCAAACTGAAAATATGAAGGTTTTTACATCCTTAGACCAGTGGCTTATCTATTGGAGCATGTTGGTTCCCTGGTGTGGCACAAAAACACTTGATTTAACTCTTGCTCCAAAAAGAAATACCTCTGTATAAATGGTCCATGTAGCAATGTGATCATTTACAATTGAGGGGCCACTTTAAACCAGAGTAATACACCCAAGGGAGTCATGGTTTCCACCAAAACAAAAAATCACAATAGGCTTATGCAGTAGTTTCAAACGCCAGAGGGAACAACTTCTTCACAGAAAAAAAGCCTTAAAATGAAGTAGCATGTTCCACAAAGAACAAAATGTCTCCTTAAAATGAACAGGTAAGTTGGTTTTGCTAAAATTACAGACAATTTCCTCCAAAACTATTTTGATTAGCTGACCTAATTCTACTTCTCCTTGGCCTAAATCTTCTTCACCTTGGCATACAATGACATTATGAGAAGGGTTTTGGTATTTTAAAATCGAAAAATTTATTCAAGGAGCTAAACTATATTCCATTTTAAAAGAAAGATATAGCTCTACTATGAAGGATAATAAAAGCTAGGCCAGGAACACAGGAACATTTCCACCTCCTTTTTGTGTATGTGTGTGTGTGTATGTGAGAGAGAGAGAGAGAGAGAGATAAGTCAAACCAAAGGGGATAGCAGAGGATCCTGAGAAATTGCAGCTCCAGTACCTTGAGATGAACTGTAATTCACAGAAATATACAGCCAAAGGTGAAGGAGAATGAGTGGGAATATTCCTGTGAGTTCGAGTGATGATCAGGTGTCAGTAGCAGGTTTTTCTCTGTGGAACTGTCCAGAGCATAGACAAATAATCAGAATATATCAGATAAAATTAAATGTAAATATATCTGGTCCATATCAGGAGATTCTAGTTCTGATTGTGTACAGGTACCCTTTCCTTTGCTGAATAATTTGTGGAGCCAAATTGCCTACAAGGTAAATTTCAGGGTGTTATTCTAAGGTCATAGAGAAGACAAAACAGTTGGAATCATGTATATTTGGATGTTAATCCCAACAATTGCACCCCTGATGGCTGTGTGAATTTGAATAAGTTATTCACTAACCCAAGACTCAGGTTCCTTACCTATAAAAATGTGCAAGTAAAAGCTTTTCAGGTTCCTGGGAGTATCAAGTAAAAAATAGGCATGAAATACATAAATATGGCTTCTAATACTTGGAAACTTGATTAATGCTATTTTTCTTTCTCCCTTTATCTATTTTTTCTTCCCTTCTTCCCATATACTTTCTAGCTTACTGTTGAAAGCCAAAGAGAGAGAGAGAAAGAGAGAGATGTATTTATGAGAAATTCCTTCAGTCAATTAACTTTTCCAAAAGACAGGATTAGAGTGGTGCAATGCTGTGTTTATCATACAGCGTGACTTATACCTCTTTACTAAGTAGAGGATTTCAAATTTCCCTCTGTCATCACAGACAATTCTCAACATCCAATCATTCCCATACTAAATTACCCCTCCCCATTGGTATGCCTCCCCATTGGTATGTTGTATTGCAAAATAATCTGAGACTGTATTCAGATTTAGTAGAAAAAAGTGTCATGAGTCATCACAGTGTCTCATGTATGCTGGGATTAATACTTTTCCTTCTCTGAAATTGAGATGTATCTAACAATCAATGACATGTCTCAGTCTTATTGGCAGTATTATTTTTTCTTTTTTAATCAAACATGAAATAGTGTTGTGTCTAATCTTGATGGTATCTTAAAGTCAATGAAACATGGTAACAATGTCTGTCGTAGGCACAAAAGATATAATGTAGACCAGCCATCCATTTTCATACAATGTATGAAATATTTGCAGTAGGCATGTGTATAAAGATATAACTATGTGAATATTTATAATTTTTTCTTAATATTGAAAAAGTTGCAAAGATATTTAAGTGGTAGTTCGAGTATATACATTATAGTTTATTCATACAATAGAGAGTAGAGAGTATGCTGATGTTAAAAACGAGAATATTAAAAAAACAAACAAACCCATCTATGAACATAGAAATTAGTTAATGTCTGTTAAATAACATTGTTAAAACTACTACACAGTTACCCGTGTTTTGGGAAACACAAATGTTTATGTTTCTAATATAATAAAAAATGTGTACACTTTTGATTTTTCTATAGTGAACATACCGTGTTTTATATCAATAAAAAAAATAAGGAAAACAATTTTAACATAAATACACCATAGTCAACAGAACTTAACAAACAGAACAGCTGGGAAATATGAATAAAAATTTAAAGACAAACAATTTTGTCCTCTCACGCATATTTTTCCCTAGCTTTGTATAAAGAAAGCACAAGTGCATAATTTGGCTGATGATTAATTGAGTGTTTAACTTTAGGCAGGCAAAGGGATGTTGGAACCAGCACGTGTACAGAAATAGCTCTCTCCACATGTAGACATTCTTGCACAAACTGCAGAACTTATATGATGAGCATCACTCTCACTCTCTTTCACCCTTAAATAATGACTCGATTGAACTTGGGAGCCTTCTTTTGCTGATATTGAAGTCATTCGCAAAAGAAGTTGGTTCAGATAGTATCGTTAGTATTTGAACTTGCAGCAGTGACCTGATCTGAGCACAGGGCCTTCTTCCGAACTTTTGATGTGCTGTCAGAAGGTAAGTTAAATCCCAGGCTTCTTGGCATCAGGTTTTAATTTGATATCGTGGAAGTGAATTGCATACTCAGTACTAGGACAGATAGTGTCTGCCTATTACCTATCTTGTGAAGTGGTTGGAGACACTGCTTAGGTGAAACAATCAGGAAAAAAAATCAGAAGTTGTCAGCTTCATTGTGTGTCTGGTAATTTGCTTCAATCATATTAAGTGTTTAGAACATTTCTGATTGGATGTCAGGCATTTATTACCTCTGACAATAGACTGTTGCCACTGGTACTCTGGGAGAGCATTGGTTAACAGCATATGGGAACTGTTTCTCCTGCTGCTTAAAGAAACATTTAGTGGTCCTACAGTTTTAGAAACTATGAGAAAACAAAGTGCTGAGATCAAAACAAAGAAGATGTGAGCTCCTTACAATACTGAATTCATAAACATCTTCTACTCTGTGACTGACAATGATATATATGTATATTATATGTATGTATTTAAGTGTGTGTGTGCATATAGTTTTAAAAGAATGTTATGTATTTTAAAAGTAACAAGAAACCTTGGAAATTGAAATTCAAAGTGGATTTATCCTGAACAGCAGTGCAAAGCTCTGTTTTAGGAAAAATTAAGAGCATATGTTTCAGAATTCAGCTCTAATTTGCAATGGATTGCTTCAGTAAAACCACTTATATCAGTATTGTTAATCTTAATGGTTACAAGTGACCCACGTTTTAATAATCCAGACCATCGGTTGAGCACAAATCTCTTTTTCTAATTAAGAATGTTTGACCACAAGAGGGAGTTCCTTGCCAACTGTTTACTTATCCTCAACACATATTACAGGCCTGAATTTCCAAAGAAAAATACCTTCAGATATATTGAGTTTCTTCTGTGCTTTTAGGCTAAGAAAATGATGACAATCTATTTAAATTTAGGCTTTCATGAATTTCCAGAATAAAATATAATTTGCAGTATGAAATTTTTAAGCTAACACACTAATCATTTTTCAAGAATAAAATGATACACCATAGTTTTTGAAAAAGCTTCCAAATTTGTACCTGCAAGATTGCAGTGCACTGGTTTGTGAACAGAACCAACACAGACACACTAAGGAGCCTTTGAGGGTGCAGGTTACGTTACCATACACCATTCTGCTTAATTTGCGTGAGTAAAGATAGCTCCACCTACATAAATTAATGCACATATTTTTGCTGAATTTGGTACCATCAGTGAATAGAGTGTAGGATATAGAATGCAACGTTCAAACTACAAAATTAAATGAACATGTTTAAAGAGAAAAAATCATGTTCCAACTAGTGAACTCCCTAGAATGTAAATTAAAGCTATTTCTCTCATGATTAGGTGCATAATATACACAATAATTGAACTATATATTTATTATAAAGCTAAAAATATTTCCTACTTCATAACAATTTGACTTAAAATTATATGTAAGTCAGAGCATCCCAGTCAAATGAACACTGATACAACTTTGAAAAAGAATCAGCATAATTAGGAAGTGCTGTTAGTTATTCAGTATTTTTCCAGGCTTCTTTTCACTTAAGGTAAAAGGGTAGAATTGTTTTAAAACTTGGAAATGATTCCCCTAAGAGTGTGATTTCTCTGGTGACTACTCCCAGAATGTTACACCATAGCATTCGGAAGTCACACTCTACAGCGTCCTTCCTCATCTCGTGATTAGACCAAGAATTGCTTCGAAGTCAAAGCACATGAGCATTTAGAGATAGACACTCCAGCAATACATATCAAGATAATTAATAAGTATAACCATAGTAAATGCAGTAATTTTGGCAAAACTTATTTGGAGAAAATGACTGCCTCTCACATGTGTTCCTGGTGTGCCTTTATGGCACTGGCTATAAATATGGGATATAGAGAGGAAAATACCAGTAATTCTTTATGCTGTTCACTCCCACCCCCTATGGTTCTTAGGATTGTATTATTTTAAACCATTTTTGACACATTTGACCACATGAAGTCATGAATTTTTAAGAGCTACTCGTTTTACAGTAACTTGAACTGACAAGTCAGGAAAACAGACTCCTTTAGTGACCCAAGTAGTCCTGCAGTCCTGCAGCTCACTTGAAAGGGTTCTCCCCACCTGTTTCCAACACAAACACAGTGAGCAATAAAAGGATGGTGCAGGTCTACATATATTTGAGAGCAAGAATTTAGGTAAGGTAAAATACAGGGTAAGTCACGAGACATTGTGAAAACACACACACATGCACGCACACACACATTCAATTATAGACAGTAATATGTTTAAAAGGAATTCCATGTAGAGATGAAGTCATGATAAATCCTTCCTTTAAGTCTGAGACCAAAGTCAAGATGACATTAAGCTTGAGAAATGGAGAATTTCACTCATTTTTTTCAGCAAGTGGTTGTAGGATATATTGTGTTATACGCTGTGGAGTAGGAACCTGGGAATTTTTCCTCCCTCCCTCCTCGTTTTCTTCCTTTCTCTCTCTCTCTCTCTTTCTCTCTCTCTATCTCTCTCTCTCTCTCTCTCTCACACACACACACACACACACACACACACACACACACACACAACCCATACATGTACTGTTCTTTGGAGTAAGTAATATTGATTTTCAATGGATGTATTGAAAATACACCTTGCACTAAAATTCAGGGAAAACGTCTGGATGTTTTGGTCTCCATAATGTAAAAGATCCAGATGTTTGAAAACATGCTTAGCGACAGAAATATGTGTGTGTGTGTGTGTGTGCATAATCTTTTGCTTTACTTCTTGGTTCCATGAAGACAAAACCTTTGTCTCCACATATTGTCATTATGAACCATAATAATTTCTCAAATTCACCTCATAAAATCTATCACATTTACATTTTGAACACTTTATTTGGTAGGTCCCTCACACTATCAACATATGCACATTTGAAGGTGAGTTAAGGAATCATGTCAGTCATCTGGAAGACAGTGTTAGGATCCACAAGGCCAACTCTTAAATTTAACAGAGTTGGCAATGCAAAGCCAGGGAGGCACAGAGAGACTTGCTCATAGGGACATTTTCTAGCTCTTTCAAAGTCAGGCCTCACTCAAAAACTTGTAGCTTAGCATCCTTATCTGATAGGATAAAGACTGACAGAAAAAAGGATTTCAGCCTTAATAGTTGCACTAAGAATTTCATGTTTATATGAACTTTTCAGAAGGGGTCATGTGTTATTCTGTTATTTCTAGTAAAGTCTTGGTTTTTTACTTGGCTGATAAATTTTATTTTATTTTTGTTTTGTGTTGCCATCATTTATTTTATTTTTATTTTAGAGTATTTATTTGTATTCAGTTCATTTTTATTTTCAGAAGTAAATGGGACAGAGGGACAGCTAAGGTAGACCTGTGGATGATGATGCTAAGTGTTTTTTAATCACACCTACTATTTGTATCTTTAAAAAAAGGTTAGTTCGAATGACATACACTTCCCTGTCTCTACACATCTTTTTTTTTTTTACATTTTTATTAGAGTATAATTGCTTTACAATGTTGTGTTAGTTTCTGCTGTATATCAAACTGAATCAGCCATATGTATGCATATGTTCCCATATCCCCTCCCTCTTACAACTCCCTCCCACCCTCCCTATCCCACCCTCCTTATGCCACCCTCCCTATCCCACTCTCCCTATCCCACCCCTTTAGGTCTTGACTGATAAATTTGGAATATTATCGGTACTATTGATGCCTTTGTTGTCATGAGTATTACGAGTAAATTTTGATCTCACACAACCAATTTACAAATAAACATAATAAACAAATTCCCTTAATCAATAAGAGTCCTGAAATAAGAACAGCATACAACTTTCTAGCCCCGTGTTTCAAGTCAGGTAAGGTGAATACATTTTTTAGATGAAAATATCTTAGATAAATTACAATAAGCCATTCAAAAAAGCATGGTTTAAAATATGCCAAAATATCCGCACTCCACCACTGGACTGAGGGCTTCAGCTAACACTGCAAAAAGCTATCTTTAATAGCTATCCGATGCTCCACAGGATGAGCAAGTCTGGGATTAGAGATAATGATAATTGTTGGAACGGCAGGGAGGCAAAGGGAAAAGCGATCGGCCTCCCTTGGCTTTGTAAAGCATAGTGGGAAGAAACATTCAGGAGGACATGATGCTAGACGGTGATACATGTAATTATCTCAATATTTCTTTCTTAAGTTGATCAGAGATGGCTCTTTCAAATTTAAATATAGTATTGAAATGCATCATTAAGTCTCTTCATGTTGGTGCCTTCTTTTTTCTATTTCCTTGCCTCCATTCTAATTCAATCCTTGTCCTCTTAAGTGAATATTGGTGTACTGATGTTGTAAGTGGATTGTCCAACACCCCAACCTCTCAAAAATTGTCCAAACTAATTGGGGAAGCCAGGCTGATCTGTCTAATTGGCTGCTATGACTGCATTACTTCCTTATTCTGAAACTCAGAGACTTTCCTATCATATTCAACAAAATACAAATTTCATAGTCTGGCATTTAAGTTCCCCTCCTAGAAGATATCAGCCTTTACTTTTCTTTTTTTTTTAACTAACACTGCCCCCACGTGAAACATTTTTTGAAACATTCCTTTCTGGATCTTGTACCATGAAGATAATTTTCCTCAGGCAGGAAGATCCATACCTTGTCGATGGAAATATATCCACCATTTAAAGCCTACATCAGTTGGCATGTGTTCTATATGTCTTTCTCCACAACTCTTATGAATGGATCACCTACTGCCCATCTCTTGATAACATTCACTTTGTACCACTGAAATAGCACTTATGCCAGAATTATGGATATCTGTGTAAGGTGCTGTCTCCCTATCATATTTTGCTCTTTTCTGTAGCACGAACCATGTCATGTCCAACTTTATCTTACAAAACTGCCTATTTTCTATGTAATAGACACTACAGAAATTACTTGTGAACTGATGAATTAGTCAAACTTTGAGTAAAGTAATATATTGCATGACACGTATATTAACAAAAATAACCTTATTTGTTAAGATTTTGCACCCATTTAAATTCATTACTTTTATCATTACTTATTGTTCTGGATTGTTCTTCCAATGGCCAAGGATGACCTTCTGTTTGTCCCCTCAAAGGCCATGGATGTACATTACAAGATGATTCGGGCCAGTGAGTAAATTGAGGCCCAAGTGTTTAATCCCCCTGCTGATTCTCTGATAGATTACCTTGGTATGGTTGTTTCTTTTGGCCGAATATCACAGCTCCCATCAGGAGGGCCTCTCCCAACCTCTCTCTCCTGGTTCCAATAACTGTCCCCTCTCCTCTTGCCCTTCAGACTTAGATCTGGCATTAAATCTCTTCTGTTACTAATCCCAAGAGGCTGCCCTATTTCTTGTGGCCCTTGTCTATCCCAATCACGCTATAAATAGTACCTTTAGAAAACTCTGTTCAAATTTTTCCTATTTAATTATGTCATTTGCTTTCCAGAAGGATCCTGAATTAGGATACTTCTACAAATGTGCATGTATTCTCAGCACATAAACATTGTCATTGTATAACTACAAAATGACAATTCTCAAAGCCATGGGGACTTATGTAAACTAACAAATAACTATCTTTTCCCAAGAATATTGTAGAAACAATCTGAATTAATTCAGTCACCAATAACTCTATTAACTGTTGTGTGCATTAGCTTAGGTACTGTTTTTAGCCATTACTGTGTAACAAAGAACACAGGTATATATAAATATCTTTCCTTTTCAGTATTTAAAGTTGCCAAAAGTGATTACAACCCATGCACAGCCAACATCTCTTGCCAACCAATACCTATATAAAGTCAATACACTAGTTACTCAAATTCATACTTGTAAGTCAAACATCTTTTATGTTTTAAAAATTCTACTCTATAGCTTAAGCTACTTGCCACCGTGAAGTTGCTGAAGCAATCTGTTATTCAGCCATAACCAGGCAACACTGATCGTAAAATTGTTCTTTAATATGTGTACGCTACCTTGTGCCTTGTTAGAGGATGAAGAGACCCTATATTAATATGCAGTATGTAGTTTATCAGGAGCAGATACGATAAAACCATATGTTAAAAAAATTAATAAAACATTTACTTGAAATAACTTCTTTTGGAACTTTGAGAGCTGAAGTGGACAAATGATGTATATAGTATTGGTCTCCTGGTGGGACACTACACAAAAAATCAACAAACAAAATGCTACAGTAAAAGTAGTTTTCTACCTCAAACTTAAAAAAAAAAATTCTCACAAATTCAATTCAAAAGACTTGTATTTTAAAAGAAAACGTAATTGTTTTTGTTAGTGTGCTTAAATGCTTTTCCCCAGCTAAAGTATGGCTGAACAATTTGAATCCAATTTTATAATTAAAAATTGCTCCCCCCCATGAACTCGTAGTAATGTTTCATCCAAAAGCAGATTATTACAACAAAATTATAAACCCCTGAAAAGAAGGGGGCATTATAAATGGAAACACCCACACAACCTTAAGTACAATATAGCAGTGCAAACAGCATTGCTTTAATGACAGTAATCCTGCTTGCCTTAGCTGTATTCATGCGAATGACAATTTAGTACAGATGTGGCACACATTTGCATGGTTAATAGCATCATTTTTTTCTCCTTTTCTACTCCTCTGTAGTATTATCAGCTGTTATGCTTAACATTACAAATTCTGTGTGCTGTTCCTAACATTAGTGAAAACATAAGGCTGGTAGTTTCCTTGTCAGTGATTTAACAAAAACATGCATATGCACAAAAAATCAGGAGGCGTAGGAGGGGGCATGAGGGTTGAAAAAGGTGATTGGTGCCTGGCTGAGGCTTTCTCCTTATAAGAGATTCCCTTTCAAAAATGACTTTAGAATAGAATCAATTTTTAATACCTAAATAACCTCGATAGTTTCCCTCTGTTTCAACTACAAATCCAGAAAATTTCACATGTAAGTTCAACTCACGTAATCGTTTCCTAACTAGATTTATGTATACATTTCTCCCCTTCCATTTGGAAATATGCATCTCAATTCATGAAAAGAACATTTCCATTTCTTGTAAGATTTGATGCAAGTAAATATGCAAAATAGTGACAGTTTGGTCTAAGAGGATAACTAATACATATAACATATTATTCTTGTTATTAAACATTGCCTAATGTTAAAATGGCAGTATGAAAGAGAGTACCACATTAAGTTAAGAAGCAACACATTTATGGCCAAGAAAAGTGGTATATTATCTCATTTTCTGTTGTGCTCAAGGCATATATACACATACATATACACAGAGAGAAAGAGGCCCAGAGAAAAGAGAAAGAGCTAAAATTTATTCTACAGTGAACACAAAAAAGTTGACTTCTGTTTATCAAGACACTACAATAACATTTATCAATTACTTGATTTTAAGAAATTATGGAAGATTCTTAGATTTCATATTTTTAAAAAAATATAGATAGAACATTTCAAATGTTATATATTACTCATCACTTTACTAAATTTCAAAATTGTATCAGTTATTAAACCTAACCCTTAACTAAAGGAAGCCCTAATTCTGACTTCAATATTTTCTTCATTTACTTTACCCTCCCTGTAAACCTCACCCCAATACCACACTGTCATTTCCTACTGTCCAAAGATACCCTTTCCTTCAAAGTACATTCTCTTACATGTCTGATGCCTATTACAATTCTTGATCTTTCTAAAGTCCTGTTTAGACAGTTTTGTGTATAATTTTTCAAGGACATAGATAATTGATAGATTTATATAGAGTTTTATATAAAGAAAGTTTCTATTTATATAGTTATATATTGTGTAAAAAATATAACTATATAAATTATAAATTGCCACATTTAAGCCATTAGATTCCTTTTCTACTTCCTTCACTCTACCCAAATTTTTAATGCAAAAATAGGACCAGTTTCACCAGTAAACAGTAATATAATGCTTGATATACTGAATGTGACTTCTATCTAGTAGGCTTCATTGCTATGCAGAGATTTTACTATATCTTAGAAAGATTTATAAATATTGGAGTGACATGTTGAAATCATTGACTGAGGAAAAATTTCACAGCAATATGGTTGGGAATGGGAACGTACAGAAACAGAGGGAAATTTTTTCTTTTTGATATTAAACTTTAATTTCATGACACAAAAGACTTCTTTGACCAGATTCAGGACAATATTTCTTTCTCATGCTCAATATTTGTAATTGATTCTTTTTTTAATTTAATTTTTATTTTGTATTGGAATTTAGTTGATTTACAATATTGTGTTAGTTTCAGGTGTACAACTAAGTGATTCATTTATAGATATATCCATTCTTTTTCAGATTCTTTTCCTATATATGTTATTACAGAATATTCAGTAGAGTTCCTTGTGCTATTCAGTAGGTCCCTGTTGGTTATCTATATTATATATTGTAGTGTGTATATGTTAATGACAAGCTCCTAATTTATCCCTTACCCCACATTTCCCCTTTGGTAACCATAAGTTTGTTTTCAAAGTCTGTGAGTCTGTTTCTGTTTTGTAAATAAGTCCATTTGTATCATTGTTATTAGATTCCACATATAAGTGATATCATATTTGTTTCTCTGACTTAGTATGGTAATCTCTAGGTCCATCCATGTTGCTGCAACTGGCATTTCATTCTTTTTTATGGCTGAGTAATATTCCATTGTATATATGTGCCACATCTTCTTTATCCATTCATCCAATGATGGACACTTAGGTTGCTTCCAGGTCCTGGCTATTGTAAATAGAGCAGCAATGAACATTTTGCTACATGACTCTTTGTGAATTATGATTTTCTCAGGATATATGCCCACTAGTGGGATTGCTGGGTCATATGGTAGTTCTACTTTTAGTTTTTTAAGGAACCTCCATACTGTTCTCCATAGGGCTGTATCAATTTACATTCCCACCAACAGTGAAAGAGGGTTCCCTTTTCTCCACACCCTCTCCAGCATTTATTGTTTCCAGATTTTTTGATGATGGCCATTCTGACCGGTGTGAGATGATATCTCATTGTAGTTTTGATTTGCATTTCTCTAATGATTAATGATGTTGAGCATTCTTTCATGTGTTTGTTGGCAATCTGTATATCTTCTTTGGAGAAATGTCTATTTAGGTCTTCTGCCCATTTTTGGATTGGGTTGTTTGTTTTTTTGATATTGAGCTGCATGAGCTGCTTGTATATTTTGGAGATTAATCCTTTGTTAGTTGCTGCATTTGCAAATATTTTCTCCCAATCTGATGGTTATCCTTTTGTCTCGTTTATGGTTTCCTTTGCTGTGCAAGAGCTTTTAAGTTTCATTAGGTCCCATTTGTTTATTTTTGTTTTTATTTACATTCCTCTAGGAGGTGGGTCAAAAAGGATCTTGCTGTGATTTATGTCATAGAGTGTTCTGCCTATGTTTTCCTCTAAGAGTTTTATGGTATCCAGTCTTACATTTAGGTCTTTAATCCATTTGGAGTTTATTTTTGTGTATGGTGTTAGGGAGTGTTCTAATTGCATTCTTTTACATGTAGCTGACCAGTTTTCCCAGCACCACTATTGAAGAGGCTGTCATTTTTCCATTGTATAGTCTTGTCTCCTTTATCAAAGATAAGGTGACCATATGTGCGTAGGTTTATCTCTGGGGTTTCTATCCTGTTCCATTATCTATATTTCTGTTTTTGTGCCAGTATCATAATGTTTTGATTACTATAGCTTTGTAGTAAAGTCTAAAGTCAGCAAACCTGATTCCTTCAGCTCCATTTTTCTTTCTCAGGATTGCTTTGGCTATTCAGGGTCTTTTGTGTTTCCTTACAAATTTTTAAACTTCTTGTTCTAGTTCTGTGAACTTTAAATAAGTTATGATAATAATGCAAATTACCCATGTGGATGGTTATAGTTATAGATATTCTCATCTCATTGTCCAAGAGAGTAACCAGGTTCCCACAGTAAAAATCAGAGAAAAATTTCCTCTTGTTTCTGGCAGGATAGGAATAGAGACCATTTTGAAATGCCAGAATGCTTTGTTTTTCCTAATAAAGGCTGCCCTCAGGAGAAAACAATGAATCAGAGCCTAACCTGCTGGACAATTTTTAGAATCTAACCAACCTTAGGGAAGAGAAATGCCCAACTCCAGTGAACTTTAGCCATCCTGTCCCCTCTAAGAGGGGAGAAAAATTCTGAGAATCTTTTATGAATTCCATAATGCGGAAGCACAGGCTCACCAAGAGACTGTGACCTAATCATAAGAATATAAAACACTTTCCCTCCCCACCACACCTTGCCACCACATTGGCAAAGCCCTACTTACAGAGCCTCCATTTACATGGTACATCATGTGTGACTATCAAAAATAAATTACAAGGCATACTAAAAGGTGAAAAATAATTTCAAGAGACAGAGCAAGCATCAGAACCAGACTTGGCAGAAATGTTGGAATTAGCAGAGTGGGAATTTAAAACCACTGTAATTAATATTCTAGGGACTAATGGATAAAGTAGACAGCATGCAAGAACAGATGGACAGTGTAAGCAGAGGGATGAAAATCCTAAGAAGCAAAAAGAAATGCTAGAGGTAAAAATCATTGTAACAAATGAAGAATGCCTTTGATGTGCTTATTAATAGACACAGCTGAGGAAAGAATATTTGCGCTAGAAGATGTATCAATAGGATTATGAAAGAGCAAAACCAAAGAGAACAAATAAAAAATAAAATAGAATAGAATATGAAAGGACTGTGGGACAACTATATATGTGTAATGAGAATTCTAGAAGGAGAAGAAAGAGAAAAAGGAACAGAAAAATATTTGAAACAGTAATAACTGAGAATTTCCCCATATTAATGTCAGAAACCAAAATACAGATACAGGGAGCTCAGAGAATACCAAGCTGGATAAATGCGCCCCACCCCCCAGAAAAAATCCCTGCACCTGGGCATATTATTTTCAAACAACAAAAAAATCAAAGATAAACATAAAATTCTGAAAGAAGACAGAGGAAAAATAAAACACCTTTTATTTTTGAGAAACAAAAATAAAAATTACTTCATAGTTAAACTCAGAAAACATGCAAGGAAGAAGAGAGTGGAATAAAAAATTTAAAGTATTGAGAGAAAACCAAACACTAACCTAGAATTATGTACTCCACAGAATTACTCTTTAGAAGTGAAGGTGAAAAAAGACTTTCTCAAGCAAACACTAAGGAAATTTGTTATCAGTAGACCTGCCTTGCAGGAAACATTAAAAGAACTTCTTAGACACAAAAATATATAGGTCAAAAACTAGGATCTACATAAAACATAACCATTGAAGAAGTAATAAGTGAAGCTAAAATTAAAATTCTTATTTTTCTTAACTGATCTGAGAGCAGTTTGTTCAAAATAATAACTGTTATGTATGCCATATATGTGTACATATGCTTATGTAAGCTTATATTTAAGTTAAATGAATGGCAGCATTGATACAAGGGACAGAAGGGAGGAGTTAAGATTATTTTGTCATGAGAAACTTGCCCTACCCTTGAAGTGATACAGTGTTATTTGAAAATGGATGTGAATTAGTTGTAAATGTATATTTCAAACTCTAGAGCAACTACTAAAGAAAAGTTTTTAAAGTATGTTAAGAAAGAAGATGAAGTCATATAAAATTCTCAACTAAAACCACAAAAGGACAAAAAAGAAAAAGAAAAATAGGAACAAAGAACAAATGCAAACAAAGGCAAAAATCAGAAATCAATAACATATGGCAGATATAAATTCAAATATATCAATAATCACTTTGAATGTCAAATGGTCTAAATACACCAATTTAAGACAGAGATTACCATAGGATCAAAAACAGAACCCAACTATATGTTGTCTACAAGAAACCCACTTTAGCTACAAAGTCACATATAGATTAAAAGTAAATGGATGGAGAAAAAGAACCATGATAAAAAATAATGGAAAGAAAGCAGGAGTAGCTTTATTAATTTCAGATAGAGCAGACTTCTAAGCAAGGAAAATTATCAGAGGTAAAGGAGGGCATCACATAGTGATAAAGGAGTCAATTCTCCAAGAAGACATAGCAATCCTTAGTGTGTATGTATGTGCCTAACAATAGAGTGTCAAACCACACGAGACAAAAACTAATGCAACTGCAAGGAGAAACAGATGAATCTACTGTCATATTGGAGACTTCACATCCCTCTAACAAAAATTAACAGATCCAGCAGGCAGCAAATCAGTGAGGACATAGTTGATCTCAACAACATCATCAGTCAGCTGAATATAATTGTTATCTACAGACTACTTCATCCAACAGCAGCAGCATACACAATCTTTTCAAGCTCATATGCAACATTCACCAATATAGATCACATTCTGGTCTATAAGCACATGTTAAGAAAATTTAGAAGAAAATAGATCATACAATGGCTGTTCTTAGACGACAGTGGAATTAAAGTATATATAAATAACAGAAAGATAACTGAAATATGCCAAAACGTACACATTTAAATAACAAGAGGCAAAGAATAAATATAAAAATAAATTTTAAAATATGAGCTATATGAAAATGAAAACACAACTTATCAAAATTTGTGGGATGCAGTGTAAGCAAGTGCTTAGAGGAAAATTTGTAGCATTGCTACAGATACAGTTGACCCTGAACAATGCAGACATTAATTAGACATTAGATACAGTTGACCCTGAACAATGCAGACAACGTCATGTGCAGTTGAAGATCTGTGTATAACTTTACAGTTGGCCTTTCATATTTGTGGATGCACATCCATGGTTCTGCATCTGTGGATTCAACCAACTGCAGATTGTGTAGTACTGTAGTATGTATTTATTGAAAAAAATCCAAGTATACGTGGATCCATGCTGTTCAAACACATGTTGTTCAAAGATCAAAAGATCAATGGTATTAGAAAAGAAAAAAGATCTAAAATAAACAATCTAGGTTTCCATCTTAGGAGACTATAAAAAGAAGTGCAAATTAAATCCAAGGTATATAGAAAAAAAAGAAGTAATAAAAATTAAAGCAGAATACAATAAATTTGAAAAAGGTAATCAGTAGAGAAAATCAGTGAAACTAAAATTTTGTTCTTTAAAAGATCAGTAAAATAGATAAGACAGTAGTCAGGATAACTAAGAAAAAAAGGACACAAATTATTAATATCAGAAATGAAAGAGGGGACATCACTAAAGATCTTATTAAAAGGATAATAAAAGAATACTCTGAAGAACTCTGTGCCCACAAATTTGATAACCTAGATGAAATGAACCAATTTCTTGAAAGACACAAGCTGCACAAACCCTCACAAGAAGAAATAGACAATCTAAATAGGCCGATAACTGTTAAAGCAATTGGATCAAATAATTAACCTTCCAAAACAGATAGCACCAGGTCCGAACAGTTTCTGTGGTGAATTCTACCAAATATTATCATTTGGAAGGAAGAAATTATACCAATTCTCTGTGATCTCTCTGAGAGGGTAGAAGCAAAGGGAATACTTTCTAACTCATTCTATAATGCCAGTATTACCATAATGCCAAAACCATACAAAGATATTACAACAAAAGAAAACTGCAGACCAGTATCTCTCCTGAACATAGAAGCAAATATTCTGAACAAAATATTAGCAAATGAAATTCAAAAATGTATAAAAAGAATTATACACCACAACCAAGCGGGATTATCCAGGTATGCAAGGCTGTTTCAATATTCAAAAATCAATGGAGGTAATACATCACATCAATAGGAAAAACAATCACATGTTCATATCAGTAGATGCAGAAAAAGCATTCAACAAAGTCCAACACCTCTTCATGATTAAAAACACTTAGTAATCTAGGAATAGAGAGGAACTTTCTCAAATGGAAAAAAATCTGCCAAAGAATGACAGCTAATATGAAACTTAGCAGTGAGAAACTTGCTTCCCCACTAAGATCGAGAACAAGACAATGATGTCTTTCTCACAATTCTTACCGAATACTGTATTGGAATTTCTAGCTAATTCAGTAAGACAAGCAGAGAAAATAAAAGCACAGATTGGGAAGGAAGAAATGAACCTGCTTTTGTCCACAGATGACATGATTATCTATGTAGAAAATCAATAAGAATTGACAGACAAACCCCACTTGGAACTAATAAGCAATTATAGCAAGGTTGCAGGATACAAGGTTGATACTCAAAAATTGATTGTTTTTCAGTATGTCAGCAATGAACAGGTGGATTTTCAAATTTAAAAACACCATACTAATTACAATAGCACCCCTCCCCAAACTGAAATACTTAGGTATAAATCTAACAAAACATGTACAAGATTTGCATAAGAAAAACTGAAAACTCTCATGAAAGAAATCAAAGAACTGAACAATGGAGAGAGATATTCCATGTTCATGGACAAGAAAACTGAATATTATCAAGACATCAGGTTCTTCTAAACTTGATCTATAGATTTAATGCAATTCCAATAAAAAACCTAGCAAGTTATTTTGTGGATATCCCAACTGATTCTAAAGTCTGTATGGGGAAACAAAATACCCAGAATAGTCAACACAATATTGATGGCAAAGAAAACAATGTTTGAGGAATGACGATACCCACCTTCAAGATTTAGTGTAAAGCTTCAGAAATAGAGTGTGGTATTGGTAAAACAATGGATGAACCAAAAAAAGGGAACAGACCAGACAGCTCAGAAATAGACCCAAGATGTAGTCAGTTGATCTTTGACAAAGGAGCCAAGACAATACCATGGAGCAAGGATAGTCATTTCAACAAATAGCGCTGAACAACTGGACAGCTGCACACAAAAAAATGAATCTAGACACAGACCTTATACTCTTCACAAAAATTAACTCAGACTGGGTTATGGACTTAAATATAAAACACAAAACTATAAAACTCCTAGAAGAGAACACAGGGAAAACCTAGTGGCCTTGGGTATGATGATGACTTTTTAGATAACAACACTAAATGTGAAATCCATGAAAGAAATAATTGACAAGCTGGACTTAATTAAAATTTAAAACTTCTGCTTTGAAAATGACAATGTCCAGAGAATAAGAAGACAAGCCACAGACTGGGAGAGAATATTTGCAAAAGAATATAATTTCCTCCTTTCTGATAAAGGACTGTTATACAGTATATACAAAGAATACTTAAAACTCAACAATAAGAAAACAGACAACCCAATTAAAAAATGGGCGAAGACCTTACTAAATACCTCACCAAAGAAGAGATACAGAGGGCAAATAAGCATGTGAAGAGATGACTTCGCCATGTCCCTTCATCTGGCACAGAGCTTAACCAGTCCATACCAAAGTTCCTGCTATAGTCTAACCTCATGCTTTGCTACAGTAGCCCACATGGCATGCTTCCTGGCTGTCAGCTAAGTTCTCTTGTATAGTCCCACTTTATGATACACAATAGCATTTGAGTCTCATTCACACCATGAAGGACTTAAGAAGTACTGTAAGGAAAAAACAGTCTCTTCTGTGTGTCTCTTCTACTCTGAATACTCCACTTCTGAGCATCAAACGTGTGGTAGTTTTTCCCATACTAAGCAGCTCTCCAACTCTCAGGACACCAGCTGGGTGTCCTACAATTTAATTCAATTCTGATACTATCTCCCTGGAGGTAACATCAGATCCTACAGGCTAAGGGACCAGTCCTACAAGACTGTCCCCTTCACACACACACACACACACATTCAGATGCCAGTCACCAAGTCCAGGCTATTACCTGTGCTTCTGACTGACCAGCTATAAATCAGAGGTCCCTGTATGCAACTTTGGATTCCCTTAATTTGCTAGAGTAGCTCACAGAACTCAGAAAAACAAAACAAATAGACTGCCAGTTATTTCTCCAGGAAAAAAAAAAAAAAAAAAAAGAGTTTATTTAGGATCAGCAAAGAATTGCAATTTGGGGTCTGCAAACATGGCAAGCAATGTCCCCAGTAAAAATGGACAGGAGAATTCTCTTTTAGAGGAAAAAGGAAGTTTGGAGGGCTTTAGTAAACAGAGAGTCCATTGGAAGAATTAAGAGTTTGAAGTATAGTGGCTTTTCATTGGTTGAGTTTTGACGGTCTCTCATTGGCTGATCTCTTGCCAGGCAAGAAGAGGAAGTCAGTTTTTCTTCCTCTTGGGCTTTGCTATCGCTGTGGGGATACAATGGTATGGTCTCCCAACTCTGTTTAATTGAGGTTCCTGTTTACTAATTTTTTTACACATTTTACTTACTAGATTACTGGTTAATTATAAAAGGATATAACTCAGGAAGAGCCAGATGAAAGAGATACATAGGACAAGGTATAAGGGAAGGGGCGAGGAGCT
Organism: Phocoena sinus; assembly: GCF_008692025.1. Lineage (NCBI taxonomy): Eukaryota > Metazoa > Chordata > Mammalia > Artiodactyla > Phocoenidae > Phocoena > Phocoena sinus. The sequence continues at coordinate 98,945,023 of NC_045765.1, read as the reverse complement.
TCCATGCCCATTCCCAAGCATGCCACTCTCCCTGCACCACCAAGTGTTCAGTAACCCAGGAGCTCTCCTAACCCTGTCCTTTGGGACTATTAAGCAGACTTTATATTGTAGGCATAATTGGTTAAATCATTGGCCATTGGTGATTGATTCAACCTCCACCTCCAATTCCCTCCCTGGAACTGGGGTGGGGGGTAGGGGGCAAGGTGAGGAGCTGGAGCTAAAAGTTCCAACCACCCAGTCCTGAATTTGGTTCCCCTGGCAAACAGCTCAGACCCTTAGGGTCTTTCCAAAAGTCATCTCATTAACATAAACTCAAGTGTGGTTGAAAGGGACTTCAGTGTTGAATAACAAAGGCATCTTTATTGCTCTTATCACTTAGGAAATTCCAAGGGTTTTAGGAGCTTAATGTAAGGAACAGGGACAAAGACCAAATATATATTTATTATAATCACAATATCACATGTGCTCAGGAAAGCCACACTCTTCCCCTCCTAGTTTAATTAGCTTCTCATTAAGAATCTCTTTGACATGCCCACTCCCAAGATTTTATTATAGGGCAAACTTCAAAGGAATCTCTTTCCAGAATTCCAGATGTAAAGTGAGACAAAGGCGCTGCCTTTACATTTCATGATCTTACCCGATGCTCCACTCTGGGATCAAACACGGAGAGAGGAGACTGAAACACATAGGTTCCAAGCTCTGGTCTCTTACTTGGATCTCCTTTCTTTTCCCATCAATCACAGTGCTGTTGTGGACACTAGTTTCTTCCTTTCTTCAACACCTTATTCTTCTTCTTTCTATCAGGAAGTGGTCTAGTCTGCTTCTTGTTACTATAGGGGAGAAAAAAGTTTTACTTGACCCTGTCAGAGTCCCTAGCCAGGTCTGAAATTTAAGCTGACAAAGACAGATTAACAGGAGGAAAGCATACACATTTTACTGAATTTTTGTATGTACATGGGGGCCTTATGAGAGAATAAAGATGCAATATAGTGACCGGGCAAGGAGCTCTTATACCTTGTATACAAAGAAATGATACATTTTTGAAAAATTGACAAGACAAAGGGGTTTGGGCTAGGGATAGTAAATGGTCAAGAGGTAACTAGGAAGATAAGGGTAAATTTAACAAGGTTTTTTTTGTACAGATTTCTTGGCCCCAAATTTCCTGTCTCTGGTGATAAGAATGTATTATTTTCTCCTAGTACAGGGAGTGTACCTTTCACATGGAGATTTATCTTTTGCTTTCAGGGAAGAAGGGTGAGTGGTGGGAGGTCAGAGTGACCTTCTTGCTTTTGCTATTTCCTCAAATTCTTTCAGTTTAAGATTTTCAATATGCCAAGGTGCCATATTTTGGGACAGCATGTCCTAAACCCCATCATTACATTAGAGAGGCAAATAAATTTGAATTTTATTTTGTCTCTTGAGAAAACCTGACTATCAAGCCTACTGTTTCACTTTGAACTTGAAAAATTCTACTTTGGTTGTCAGAGAATGTGTTAACCCTTTCTTTCTCATATGATGTATTTGGATGGGGCTAGTTGCAGACAACACAGACAACTTTTCCAAACCTACAAAGAAAATGATTTATTGCCAGATATTTACTGGCTAAAAATACCATTGAAGGAAAGGAACTGGCTTCAGGCCAAATTTCAGAACGATTCTTAATCTTCAGAATCATACTGCAGGATTCAGCTCCAGGGCTCAAAATATGGAATTTGTTTACCCCCAAATTATTCTCCTTTGCCACAATCAGGAAACTGTTAATATTACTAAGGTAGTCTCCCAATCAAGTGGTCATTAAACACAGGGCCATATTGCTGCGGATAACAAAAATGGAACCTCATACTCTGCATCTCATCCCACTTTGCTGTTTCAAATTCAAATCATGTATGAGAATATATGACGGGTGGATGCTAAATCAAATCTAGAATCCTAACTATAAGAGGATCTAAAGTGTAATTTTAACTTCTCAGCACAGATAACGCACACTAGAGGGAAGCTGGAATAGATATTGAATGTGCCAATCTACAGTATACTGCACACGCAAAGCATTGAAGACAGTACATGGCACAGAATAATTAAAAAATACTTTTAAAGCGTTTTTTTGGTCATTACTATTGTTATTATTATTATGTGAATTGCAGTTTAAAACTTTTTAATTCATCCTTCTCACGCTCAGACAGGTGACTTTAGATAATAAAGGAGAGGGTTATGCACACTAAAATGCATATGAGAAAGCCACATTAATATATATCTCAGTTACACTTGTATATTATTATAAATTTTTAAGACAAAAATTAAGTTTACTACTTCTCTGACCTTATTAGATCTAAAATGTTAAAATATTCAAGGTTATTTAATGGACATTTGCCATTTGTTTAAACCCACCCCAAATGGCATTGTAAATGGTCCAAATGCATATCTCGGAATTTACTTTTCCTAAAGCTAATTTCTCCTCTCTACTCTAATTGTCTTTGATTCATTCTATTCTCTTCTATTTCTCGTTTCTCAGATTTTTCCACTAATTTTCTTACCTGATTTCCTTTCCTCTTCATCTTGCCTTTTATCATCCCCCGCCATTTTTGTTGTTGTTGTTTTGGTTTTTGTTTGTTTTGTTTTTATCCTTTCTGTATTTGTATTGCCTGGACATTTAGGAAACATCCTTCCACTTTTACAGCTTTTTCACATTAGCAGTTAAACTGACTTGAAATATTTAATCATGTGTCTATGCTTAATCACATGCTGTAGATTAAGTTAATGACTTGCCTATTTCCAAAGATTGAACGCTTACTTTAATCCTGTCTTTGTCAATAACAGATTCCTATCCAATAGAAATTAATCAGTTATAGAGGAAGATGATGTGTTTCCTGGTTGCTTGTGCCACTTTTATGTACTTCTGATACGTAAGGTGTTATCACAATATGCAAATCCCTGACAACACCTAGGAAAGTTTTATCACAGTAGACACTTAATGCTTATCCATTAGAATTTGGCTCTTGATTGGTGCACTTTTATTCCTAGTATTTATGGCAATGTTCCTGAGGAGTTTCAGGTATTAGCAGACAAATGAGCAAAAGAGAGCATAGTATTTAAGAACAGAACAACAACAAAAAAGAGTTCCAAATAAACAGCTTACAAGTAGGATTGACTCAGCTTCAGGTGATGGACAGAGTAGATGGAAGTCATGGTAATGGGTGAGAGGGACAAGAAAGTTGTTTTAGCTTATATACAGTAATTATTCTACACTCTGTGAGGAAAATAAAAAGAATTAAAAGGCAGAGTGCTATGTCTATAAAATTTTTCTGTGATCAATATACAATACACAAATTGGTAGCAATTCATCTGACCATAGGAATCTATAGTAATGCCTCATCTAGATAAGTTTTTTTAAACTATATATGTCATATATGTAATTTTTACAAATTTCTCCTCATAAACTATTTAAAAAATTTTAGTCCATTTAAATTACATTTGTCCACAATATATTATTTTGTATAATATATGTTTTTTTCTAAATTATTGAGACAGCACATTTTAGCCCTTTATTGATAACATGGGTCATTGTTTTGAATCTTTATCATTAAACATTGTAATAACATAAATCCATGTCAGTTTTTGTGTAGCCAGGCTTTCTTCTTTAGTACTAAGTGATCACTTTTACTTTGCTCATTCATTTCCTTCTGGTTTCTGTTCCTAATGCACGATAGACTGGAAAGTCAGATCACTATTCTGCTTAAACTTTGAATGATACAGTAGTTAATAAATTCCTAAGAGTAGCTGTAGCAAATTTAATATATAGCTTCAGCTCACGGGTGTCTTATAAGCTATTTCATTTTCTCAGATTTCTAGTCTACCAATTTTCTTATTTGGGGCAGATTCCTAAACTTCCATAGTATTAAAATATTGAGGAAATAAAAAATATATACAATGAATTCCTTAAAATCAGGCAAAGAAATTAGCAATAACAGAGTATTTGAGTAGTAATATCCAATAGATTTATGAATCCCAGAAAGATTCACTTTTGAATAGTGATAACATTTCTGTCAGTAATGGCCATGGGACAGATATCTAGAGTAATTACAAATACCTGAGCGTAGCTGGGCAAAGATGTTTTCAAATGAAATACACAGTTCTCACTTGATTTGACTAACAGGCTTATATAGATCAATGAATAAGTGCATAGATTTTGAAATCAAGATTCCCTGGGCGCAAATCCAAGTTCTACCATTTACTAGCTATGAAAACATACCCAAATTACTTAACCTGTATGTGCCTAAGTTTCCTCATCTATATGTGGAGGCAATGGGAACATTCTCATATAATACTGTTGTAAGAACTGACACAATAGTTCATGTGAAGTATTTAGAAGCTTGTCTGATGTTCATTTCTCATTAGGTCTTATTATTAAACTACAAAGGAAATTTGAAAAGAACAATCAAGACATTTTCTTTACTCGGTTTTCTTTTCCGGCAAATGACAGTTTCTGGTTATATATGCTATAAATTTGTTTAAAAATCCTGTGTGGCATCTGAAGTATGTGTGCATGTAAATGTTGGCACATTTCAGAACACAATTTATAGAAAGCCAAACAGAGTCAAAGATTTGCCATTACTTGTTAAATAGCTTCCCTAAAGTGGCAAAAGTTGGTAGCATCTTTTCCAAAGGGTGCTTTATTCATACTAACTAAGTGAATGGGCTTTCTGGTTTTAATTAAGTGGAATGTTTGTATATGTATCATGTTTGTATACTCAGAGGCAATAAGGGTGAGATTTTAATATAGAAAGGAAGAAATAGCCACTAAAAAATTCAAGCCTGTTCAATTAAAAATCCTACCTGATAGTTCTATGCAATGCAAAGTTAATGGACTGGTTCGAATTCCATAAAGTGGTACTTTTTTTTTTATCATTTGAAATGGCTCATAGATCTCATATGAACATACCTAATATTTCTGGAGCATTACCTCTTCAGAGGTATAATCACACTGTGTATCAATAAAGATAAAATATGTGGTAAGTGAAATTTTGCTTTCTGGCTGCTTTGGGATTATATGGCTAATGGCCATGGGGCAGACACTCAGGCAATTAGAATAGGGAGACTCCTTAGCTCTGAGAGCACAGGCAAGATGCTTAAGTGTGCAAAACGAGCACACCAGAGAGTAGGGGCAAAGGTGGTACATCCGTGGATGATTTTAAGTTTTGGTATACAGGAGTTCAGGGAGAAAGTCTGTTTAAGATATTATTTTAGAGAAGATAAAAGAAAATGGAATAAGTGAAATAACTGGAATGTACATGGGCCAACTACATTGCCTTACGTGGCCTAGTTAGGTGGAAAGATTGATAAACCTACAAGAATGGAGACTCAGCTATCAGCAAATCAGCTGAATGGCTTTAGACAAGCTACTTCTCTGTGAGTCTCAGTTTTACAACTTATAGAATAAAGATATTCAGAAATATTAGTTGAGTGCCTTCCATGTGCCAGCTGTTGAGCTAGGCTTAGGATACTATGAAAGGTGGCACAATTCCTTTTCTGGATTGGGAGCCTTCCATTATGAAGAGGAAGGCAGGTATCCAGTAAGGTACAAGTGCTGTGATTTTATTTCTACTAATGGGAAGAGAAGGGGGAGACGAAAAGGAGTGTACAGTCTTAATTGCAGATGGGGGCAGAGAAGTAAGATAAGTGGGTGTTTGTGAGGGATGGGGAGACAGTAGAAGACTTCAGGCAGGAAGGGCAAGCTGGAAATTCTGGGAGCAGCAAGCCCTTTGACACAGTGTGTCAAAGACAGGAATGTAAACACTTGCAAATAGTTAAATTATCACATCTTGAATGCCTAGGTATTTTGAGGAAAGCAGATACTAGTGTTGAACTAAATAGTCAATCATCATGGCACTCTTTGGAGTAGGGTGAGAAGGACTATAAGGTTTCAGTGCAAACAATTATAGTGCTACATCTTCCACGTGATTCTATTCCACCTCCATTGATATGAATCAAGTAATTGTCCCGAGCCATGTAGAGTCACTTTTTGCAATAGCTTCTCGCATAAATAGCCTGTTAAGAATCCTTGAGAAGCTTTCTCACGTAAATGTTTTTACAATTATCTGAGGCTATGAATCTACATCAGGATGAATGCTATATCCTCAATGTAACTATAAACTTACAAACTTTATGTTTAGACTTTATCATCCTCCGGGTCATGGCTGAAAGGATTATTCAACAGGACGTAAAAAAAAATTGATAGAGATAGCAAACATGATAAGTGTCTCAACAATTATAATATCACTTTCTATTTAAAGGAGAGAGTATTTATCCTTTAAGTTGAACTTTGGCCCTACAATCCTTTACAATGATATAAGGGAAAAGAAGCCTAGGTTCATTTGGACACCCCCAAAAAGCGGGCCAGAATATTGATGACTAAATTGCACTGCAGGTAGAATTGCACAGCCCCCATGTTACTGAAGCCCTTTGAATATCTGGCAATTAGGAAAAACTCTATTTAGAACTGTGCATGTGACAGAGACTAGAAATGACTCCTATGAATAGCTTATATTACATCAAGAAGGCACCAGATGATTAATTTTAGTAAATCCTACCTTTATGCTCTAGGTCATAACTAAAAGTTTCTAACATAAAGGAAGTAGCTGTTGCATCATGATGTATCATAACATTTTAGAAATGGAAGAAAGTTGAGCATGCATCTATCAATAGTACAATTCCCTTGGACTATATATTAGGGTTCTCTAGAGAAACCAAACCAGTAGGAGATATATATCCTGCTGAAAGAAGAGAAAGAGAGATTTATTATAGGAATTGTTTTATGTGATTATAGAGACTAAGAAGTCCCACAAACTGCCCTCTGCAAGCTGGTGTCATTCAGTCTGAGCCCAAAGGTTTGAGGAGTGCCAAAGTCCAAGGACAGGAGAAGATGGATGTCCCAGTTCAAAGGGAGAGTGAGGGAATTAACCCTTTCTCCACACTTTGTTCTGTTTGAGCCCCCAAGGAATTGGACAATGCCCACCCACATTGGGGAAGGCCACATGCTTTGCTCAGTTCTCCAATTCAAATGCTAATCTCTTTGGAACCATCCTCAGAGACACACCCAGAAGTAATGTTTTACCAACTATCTGGGCATAATAGCCCAGTCAAATTGACATGTAAAATTAACCATCACAGACTAGGTGGAGAGAAGTGAAAGACATGCTCAAGTGGGCACAGACCTGAACCCCTGACTCTTAGTCTGATGCTCTTTCACAAGTAGCTCGATGCTTTGTTATGTAGTAAATACAGATTCAAAAAGTTCTAGGGAACTTGTGAGTTGTGAGAACATATACTAAGCAAACTCAAAATAAGAAAATCCATATTTATGTACATGATTGAATTTCAGTAATTTTTATCTTTCAAAAGTGTTCACTGAAAGCTTCCTTAAAAGAGTAAACCATTTATTTATTTAAGATTTTTATTGGTTTGTAGTATATTCATGGCACTGTACATTTATAGTATGAAATATACTCATAAATTGCCTTTTAGTTATTTGCTTTTCTTTCTGTTCTGAGGGATTCTGAATGTGTTAATGGACAGATAATACAAAAAGAAAACTTGATTAGTGCCTTGGTAATAGGCAACAAATATGCCATGTCATAAAAAATTATTCCAGTGTTTATGACACTTACTTTTGTGCAGGGATATAGGAAAATGTCATGAGAGCTCTCACCCGGCTTCTAACAGAGAGAGGAACAAGCCCAGGGGAGGACTGAAACAAAAATGTCTAAGTGAAACCATGTAACTCAGATTGGGACTTGGACCCATAGTTGTTTTTTTTTTTTTTTTTTTTTTTTCGGTACGCGGGCCTCTCACTGTCGTGGTCTCTCCCGTTGCTGAGCACAGGCTCCGGACGCGCAAGCTCAGCAGTCATGGCTCACGGGCCCAGCCGCTCCGCGGCTTGTGGGATCCTCCCGGACCGGGGCACGAACCCGTGTCCCCTGTATCGGCCAGCGGACTCCCAACCACTGCGCCACCAGGGAAGCTCGGACCCACAGTCTTTCAACTGAGGTCACACACCTGGTCTCAGAACTTAATGAAGCTTAGGTTCTTGATGTCTCATCTCAGAAAGAATTCAGTGAGAGGCAAGGTGATAGGTAAGAAGTGGATTTATTTAGAGAGAAACACACTTCACAGACAGTGTGGGCCATCTCAGAAGGTGAGAGTGGCACCAGGGTATGGGGTTGTCAGTTTTTATAGGGATGGGTGATTTCGTAGGCTAATGAGTGGGAGGAGTATTTTAGGTATTTTGGGGAAGGCGAGGATTTCCAGGAATTGGGCCACCGCCCACTTTTTGAACTTTGTGGTCTGCCTGGGAACTGTCATGATGCCTATGGGTGTGTCGTTTAGCTTGCTGATGTGTTACAATGAGTGTATACTAATAGGCTCAAGGTCTGGTGGAAGTCAACTCAACAGCCGTCTTGGACCTATTTGGTTCTAATCAGTTTATGTTGTGTCCTTGGGCTATGTCATTCTTTTAAAGATTGTGCCCTGCCTCCTTCCCTCCTGTTTCATAAGTACCTGGCACTGTTGGTTGGTCAGGAGTAAAACATTAAAAAAATAAAAGATTTTAAAAATTTGATTATCTCATCTACATGCCTTGTAAAATATTACTGCTGTTTGTAAAACAAAGTCTGAGATTTTTTTATGCCGTGCTTCTTTGAAAATCTTTTCATCATGTTTTTAACAACCATGATGTTCAACAGATCTTAAACATTGTTGAAAATACACCATTCTGGATAATATGCTCTCTGTTTCTCCTCTCTTATACCACTAAGTGCCTGCCACCTAGTAGACACATAATACAAATTTGTTGTATGAAAACATGGTAATTTCCCATGTAGGAATAATTTTAATACATCAAAGAAAATTATTCAATTTCCTGGTCTTTAAACATTTTATTAGAGGAATAAATTCTCACTGAGAATGATAGTAATCAAAACTTTATTATCTCCTGTTTATTATGACATTATGCAGCAAGTAGAAACCAGGATATCAGTTGCTCGGTAGCCATAACTCCCATGGATTTTCTCATATCAGTATAACCAGTCAAAGAAATTTGATCAAAATATCAAGGAGTGTTTCACCAATAATCAAATAATGCATTTTAAATGTGCCCTCAACCTTTGTGATTCCAACAAAAAATACATACTAAGAAGTTTATGTTGTGATACTAAAATCTAGATAAATTACAAACTGCAGTCCAAGACATTATCAATATGATACAAATACTTCAATGAGCACCTAAGTAAATATTTGGTTACTGACAATTGCTATAATTTTGTAAATACAAGGAATTTGACAAACACAATAGGATGAATTTTACTTTGGATGTTCTTCTAATAGCCTATGCCTGTAGGTAAGCAGCATTTAGGATGCTCTATTGAAGGAGGAATCTTGGCTAGATTGCTTGCATTAGCCTTGGAACATCTTTGCGAACTATTCTTCTAGAATTACAGTGAAGCCTGAGGCCACATTGAAGGGTAATTGAATGACTTAATTCTCGGTAGTAATTTGCAGAAATTAAGGAATAATTTTCCACACTATGTTTATTGACCTTGTGAAAGCTATTAATGTCATTAAAAGACCTGGCTACATAAAGATAGTCAAGTATTGTGGTTGACTTAGGTTTTTGCCCCTAAATCCCCCTGTCAGAGCTGGGGTCATTTCATTCTTTCACTTATTCAATAAAGTTATTGAGTGTCCGCTCTGTTCCAAGCCTCTCAGCTGATGAAGGAGCGACAAATAATAGCAATAAGACATGATTTTTCATGTAGCTTGACGTTAGTAGCTTAGGCGAATAAGGTTTAACACTAGGCTCATTTTGACCTCATATGCAGATTCAAGTAGCTAGGTCACCCTCTCGCCTTCCTATCTCTGAGTTATTGCCTTGCTTCCTAGCTTGGTAATTCATGTATTTGGGGGATCATTTTGTACACGTTTTCTTTCAAGTGTTTCTAGAGACTGGAATTCTGCCCCTGATACCCAGAAGGCTTCCCCCCCCCACACACACTATTATACTCTCTACCTCAGCATTGCCATCACAAGCCATCTAAAAACTGGATATTGCCAGATTCCTCTCATTGTCTGTTTCTCTTCCATTCTGGGACTTTGAGATAGATTTTGTTATTGGAACTCCTCAGTGTAAAGTGCACATCAGCTTCAACTCCAATTGTTTCATGACAGTCTTAGGACCTTTGCTATATATTGGAGAGTAGTGATGCAGACATGCAAACAATTTTGCAAGGACATAGAATGTTTATGCTTTTAACAAGATCTGCTTTACCTTCTAGGCTGTGAGGTCTTTGAAAGATAAAACTGCTGGGGAGGAAGAAAACTTTTCTCTGCCCTTCTAGGTTCTTCTGTCTGGTCTAAGAATTAAATTGACATAAGACAGATTAACAGGAGAAAATCAAATTTAATTTTGTACATATGGGAACCCCACATACGTGAGAGGTTCCAGGACAGAAATGTAAAATGAAGCATACATGCCATCCTGAGCTAAGGAATAGAATAGGGGCCTGGGGCTTCTAAGGAAGGGAGGGTTATTCACAGGATGATAAGAAGAGCAGATGTTTAGTAATTAGATGTTTGCCCTGCTATTTAGAGGGGGCCACTTATATAAAATTTATCTTCAGTGATAAATCTTTTCTGGGAAAAATTCCCAATTTAAATTCTTCTGGCTGGTTAAAGATGGGGTTTGTCTTGAACTCACAGGATCTCAATTGCCTTTAGCTCAAAATAATCCTCATGTAAAGTGATGCATACTGGGGAGGCTTGTTCTGAACCCTCACAGTACCAGGTTGTATTCATGTCCTGTTGAAACCATGTAACTCAGATTGAGACTTGAATCCATGGTCTTTTAATTGAGATCACACCCCTGGTCTCAGAACTTAATGAAGCTCAGTTTCTTTTCTTTTTTTTTTTTTTTTTTTGCGGTACGCAGGTCTCTCACTGTTGTGGCCTCTGCCATCGCGAAGCACAGGCTCCGGACGTGCAGGCTCAGCGGCCATGGCTCACGGGCCCAGCCGCATCCACGGCATGTGGGATCTTCCCGGACCAGGACACGAACCCGTGTCCCCCGCATCGGCAGGCGGACTCCCAACCACTGCGCCACCAGGGAAGCCCGAAGCTCAGTTTCTTGATGTCTCATCGCAGAAAGTATTCAGTAAGACAAGGTGATAGGTAAGAAGTGGATTTATTTAGAGAGAAACACACTCCATAGACAGAGTGTGGGCCATCTCAGAAGGCGAGAGTGGCACCAGCGTATGGGGTTGTCAGTTTTTATGGGGGTGGGTAGGTTCATAGACTAATGAGTGGGAGGCATATTCCAGCTATTTTGGGGAAGTGGTAGGGATTTCCAGGAATTGGGCCACTGCCCACTTTTTGACCTTTATGATAGGCCTTGGAACTGTGCGTGTGTCATTTAGCTTGCTGATGTGTTACAATGAGCATATACTAAGGCTCAAGGTCTAGTGGAAGTCAACTCGTCCCCCATCTTGGACCTATTTGGTTCTAATCAGTTTATGTCATGTCCTCAGTTTATGTCATTCTTTCAAAGATTGTGCCCTGACCCCTTTCCTCCTGTTTCACTGTTACAGCATTTAATATATGGTTATTTTGTTTTATTCAATATTTCAATGTTTCAATACCAACAGCATTATATAGTAGATGAAGAGGTTCACTCCTTTCTCATTCAAGAGTAACTCAGCTCTTTTAGCCAAGAGAAAGGGGTGACTTAAAGCTATAATTTCTCTCCAGCTCAGCATTATTTGCTGCCCCCTGTTGTGTTAACTTCAAAATAGCCCAAAATAGTGCTTTAGCGATTGGTTAGGTACAGTCTCTCCCAAATTCCCAAAGTAGCATTCTTGCTGACTCCTTTAGTATTGGCTCCAAGAGCTGCAGTTTTTAAAAAACTGAAATATAACTCACATACTAAAATATCCACCCTTTTAAAGTGTGCAAGTTTGTGGTTTTTAGTATATTCACAGAGTAGTGTACTTGTGGCAACTGTTAAATTCCCGATATTTATCACCCATGCCCATTAGCAGTCACTCTTCATCCCCTCCAGGCTTTTGAAGCAATAATCTACTTTCTGTATCTATGGGTTTGCTTATTCTGAACACTTCACATAAAAAGAATCATGCAGTATGTGGCATTTTTTGTCTGCTTCCTTCACTTAGCATAATGTTTTAAAGGTTCATCCATGTTGTAGCATGCGTCATACTTTTTTTTTTTTTTGGCATAATACTATTCTATTGTATGGATATGTTGCATTTTATTTGTCCCTTCATCAGTTAATGGACATTTGTGTTATTTCACTTTCTGGCTTTTATGAATATTACTGCTATGAACATTCAACTACTAGTTTGTGTATGGACATATGTTTTCGATTCTCTTGGATATATATGTAGGATGAGAATTTCTGGGCCATATGGTAACTTTATGTTTAACATTTTGAGGAACTGCCAAACTGTTTTCAAAAGTGGCTGTACTATTTCACTTTCTGACCAGCAACGTATGAGAGTTTTATATTTCTCCAACTCATTGCTGACACTTGTTATAGTTTGTCCCTTTGATTATAAATATCCTAGTATTTGTGAAGTAGTATCTCACTGTGATTTTGATTTGTAATAACCTCATGACTAATGATGCTGAATATGTTTATCATCCATTTGTATGTCTTCTTTGAAAAAAATTCTACTGAAATACTTTGTCCATTTTTAATAGAGTTACTGGACTTTTTACTGTTGCATTCTAATAGTTTTTATATATTCTGGGTACTAGCCCCTAATCAGATGTATGACTTGCAGATATTTTCTCCCATGCTATGAGTTTCATTCTATGAATTTCTTCATTTTGTTCTCTGAAGCACCAAAGTTTTAAAATTCAGTGAGGCCAATTTTATCTGTTTTTTTCTTTGGTTGCTTTTGGTGTCATATCTAAGAATGAATTGCTTGATCCAGGGTTACAAACTTTTATACTAAGGTTTTCTTCTAAGAGTTTTATACTTTTTACTCTTACATTTAGATCTTTGATCCAGTTTTAGCTACTTTTTTATGTGCTGTGATGATCACTTTTTTTCTTTTTCATGTGGATATCTAGTTGTCTTCAGCACTATAAGTTGTAAAACTTATTCTTTCCTCATTGAATTGAACTTATTCTTTCCTCATTTCCTCATTGGCACTCTTGTCAAGATTTAATTGACCACAAATGTATGGGATAATTGTACTCACAAGTCTATTCCATTGATCTATATGTCTATTCCTACTAGTACCACATAGCCTTGATTACTATAGACTTACAGAAAGTGTTGAAATTGGGAAGCATGAGTTTCCAAACTGTGTTCTTCTTTCTCAAGGTTGTTTTGTTTATTCTGAGTCCCTTGCATTTTCATATGAATTTTAAGATTTTGACAGGATTTTGTTGAATCTATAGATGAATTTGGGTAGTATTGCCATTTTAACAAGTCTTCCAATCTATTAACATGGAATATTGCTTCACTTATTTAAATCTTCTTTAATTTCTCCCAATGGTATTTTATAGTTTTCACTGTTCAAGTCTTGAACTTCTTTTCTTAAATTTATACCTAAGTATTTTATTATTTTTGATACTAGTATAAATAGAATTTCTTTCTCAATATTCATGCATAGAAATATAATTAATTTTTGCCCGATGATCTGGTATCCTGCAAGCTTGCTGAACTTCTTTGTTAGATTTAGTAGTTTTTGTGGATTCCTTGGGATTTTCGATATATAAGATTATGGTACTTGCAAGTATAGATGGAATTACTTATTTCTTTCCAATATGGATGCTTTTTTTCTCCTTGTCAAGTTTCCCAGGCTAGAACATTCAGTACAATGTATACTATTGTATACAATTTTTGTGTTCTCTAAATTCCATTCATACTAATGGTACAGTGTATGATTAATCTGGTAAAACTAGTTCTACTTTTAATTTCTTTATTAGTAAAATGTAAACCCATATTCTGATCCAGGGAACAATATTTCACTCAAAAGTTGTAAGCCTACTCCGAAAGCTCTACAACTGGGGAAAACTCTAAAAAAGCTTCATGTGACACTAAAAGATTCAGAGCTGTTTGGCAGATGCTGAAGATGGGTAAGAAAATGCAAAACAAATTAACCTATAAAACAAACTGACCTATAAATTGTTCTCCTGCAAAGTTAAACCAATAACTATATTCAGCTTTAAGTGTGCTTAATATAATGACTTGTCATTGAAATAGACTAGTTCCTCAGTTACCTGAACCTTTCAGCCAAGTCTCTTACATTTTGATGAACAGTAAAGAGGATGACTGTACCAAGGACTTCCGCAGTCATATTACTGACTTGTCGTTACTGTAAGAAATTAAAGCATGTAGGCCAGTTACCATGGCTGCCTCACTAGTATTTTAAAAGCAGCTAATGCTGGTCTCTAGTAATCACGTCCTTGTTGTGGGAATGGAATATGAGATTCATATATTCTTTTTTAAGGGCCAGAAATTACCTGGACGTATAGAGCTACAGGAGACAAGAAGAGGGGTGAAGAGAACAGGGGATGCAGGACAGAGGTGTGGGCTTTCAGTGGGATTAGGACAGGTACCATTTGAGCAGCTCAGAGTTGCCACAAGGTCCTCTTTGCCACACTTGGTACTTCAGGACCTGGAGCCTTCTACCCATACCCAATATATATGTATTGAATTTCGTAATGTACTGGCTGCCAGCCAAGGCATAATTAGCTGATTAATTTTGGAATTTTGTTTGATTCTGTGAAGATAGCTTGAAGTTGTCTGCCTTTTGCAGCTTTAGAGCTCTCTTGGCAAATGTGGGTTGTATGTCTTTTTTTTTTTTTTTTTTGCGATACTCGGGCCTCTCACTGTTGTGGCCTCTCCCGTTGTGGAGCACAGGCTCTGGACGTGCAGGCTCAGCGGCCATGACTCACGGGCCCAGCCGCTCCGCGGCAATGAGTGATCCTCCAGGACCGGGGCATGAACCCGTATCCCCTGCATCGGCAGGCGGACCCTCAACCACTGCGTCACCAGGGAAGCCCCGGTTGTACGTCTTTAACTAAGACAACTTCCAGTATGACATGCTCACCTGAAAACCTTAATTTCAGTATAGGGTATTGTTTAAAAATCATAGTTCAAAGATTGCTTCTGCAGGTAGCCAATCTTCCAATATTCAGGTAGTATTACAGATGAAAATTATAACCTTGCATTTTGGGAACTGTTTGTAAAAATGTGGTTATAAACAGGACTTTCTTTTCAGTGATCACATTCTGAATATTGTTTATCGATTTGCAGTAGCTGCTAATATTTAGAGAGACTTTTACTGCTTATACTGAGACCGTTTTATTTATTTATTTTTAACATCTTTATTGGAGTATAATTCCTTTACAATGGTGTGTTAGTTTCTGCTTTATAACAGAGTGTATCAGCTATACGTATACACATATCACCATATGTCTTCCCTCTTGTGTCTCTCTCCATCCCACCCTCCCTATCCCACCCTTCTAGGTGGTCACAAAGCACCGAGCTGATCTCCCTGTGCTATGTGGCTGCTTCCCACAAGCTATCTATTTTACATTTGGTAAATGCTACTCTCTCACTTCGTTCCAACTTACCCTTCCCCCTCCCCATGTCCTCAAGTCCATTCTCTAGTAGGTCTGTGTCTTTATTCCTGTCCTGCCCCTAGGTTCTTCATGACCTTTTTTTTTTTAGATTCCATATATATGTGTTAGCATATGGTATTTTTCTCTTTCTAACTTACTTCACTCTGTATGACAGTCTCTAGATTCACCCACGTGTCTACAAATGACCCAATTTCGTTCCTTTTTATGGCTGAGTAATATTCTGCTGTACATATGTACCACATCTCTTTATTGATTCATCTGTTGATGTGCATTTAGGGTGCATCCATGACCTGGCTATTGTAAATAGTGCTGCAATGAACATTGGGGTGCATGTTTCTTTCTGAATTATGGTTTTCTCTGGGTATATGCCCAGTAGTGGGATTACTGGGTCATATGGTATTTCTATCTGTAGTTTTTTAAGGAACGTCCATACTGTTCTTCATAGTGGCTGTATCACTTTACATTCCCACCAACAGTGAAAGAGGGTTCCCTTTTCTCCACACCCTCTCCAGCATTTACTGTTTGTGGATTTTTTGATGATTGCAATTCTGACTGGTGTGAGATGACATCTCATTGTAGTTTTGATTTGCATTTCTCTAATGATTAATGATGTTGAGCCTTCTTTCATGTGTTTGTTGGCAATCTGTATATCTTCTTTGGAGAAATGTCTATTTATGTCTTCTGCCCATTTTTGGATGGGGTTGTTTGTTTTTTTGATATTGAGTTGCATGAGCTGCTTGTAAATTTTGGAGATTAATCCTTTGTCATTTGCTTCATTTGCAAATATTTTCTGCCATTCTGAGGGTTGTCTTTTGGTCTTGTTTATGGTTCCCTTTGTTGTGCAAAAGCTTTGAAGTTTCATTTGGTCCCATTTGTTTATTTTTGTTTTTCTTTCCATTTCTCTAGGAGGTGGGTCAAAAAGGATCTTGCTGATTTATGTCATGGAGTGTTCTGCCTATGTTTTCCTCTAAGAGTTTTATAGTGCCTGGCCTTACATTTAGGTCTTTAATCTATTTGGAGTTTATTTTTCTATATGGTGTTAGGGAGTGTTCTCATGTCATTCTTTTACATGAAGCTGTTTAGTGTTCCCAGCACCATTTATTGAAGAGGCTGTCATTTCTCCATTGCATATTCTTGCCTCCTTAATCAAAGATAAGGTGACCATATGTATGTGGGTTTATCTCTGGGCTTTCTATCCTGTTCCATTGATCTATATTTCTGTTTTTGTGCCAGTACCGTACTATCTTGATTACTATAGCTTTGTAGTATAGTCTGAAGTAGGGAGCCTGATTCCTCCAGCTCCGTTTTTCTTTCTCAATATTGCTTTGGCTATTTGGGGTCTGTTGTGTTCCCATACAAGTTGTGAAATTTTTTGTTCTAGTTCTGTGGAAAACGCCAGTGGTAGTTTGATAGGGATTGCATTGAAACTGTAGATTGCTTTGGGTAGTATAGTCATTTTCACAATGTTGATTCTTCCAATCCAAGAACATGGTATATCTCTCCATCTATTTGTATCATCTTTAATTTCTTTCATCAGTGTCTTATAGTTCTCTGCATACAGGTCTTTTTTCTCCTTACGTAGGTTTATTCCTAGGTATTTTATTCTTTTTGTTGCAGTGGTAAATGGGAGTGTTTCCTTAATTTCACCTTCAGATTTTTCATCATTAGTGTATAGGAATGCAAGAGATTTCTGTGCATTAACTGTGTATACTGCTACTTTACCAAATTCATTGATTAGCTCTAGTAGTTTTCTGGTAGCATCTTTAGGATTCTCTATGTATAATATCATGTCATCTGCAAACAGTGACAGCTTTACTTCTTGTTTTCCAATTTGTATTCCTTTTATTTCTTTTTCTTCTATGTTTGCTGTGGCTAAAACTTCCAGAACTATGTTGAATAATAGTGGTGAGAGTGGACATCCTTGTCTTGTTCCTGATCTTAGTGGAAATGATTTCAGTTTCTCACCATTGAGGACGATGTTGGCTGTGGGTTTGTCATATATTGCCTTTATTATGTTCAGGTAAGTTCCCTCTATGCCTACTTTCTGGAGGGTTTTTATCATAAATCAGTGTTGAATTTTGTCAGAAGCTTTTTCTGCCTCTATTGAGATGCTCATATGGTTTTTCTCCTTCAATTTGTTAATATGGTGTATCACATTGCTTGATTTGCGTATATTGAAGAATCATTGCATTCCTGGGATAAATCACACTTGATCATGGTGTATGATCCTTTTTTTTTTTTTTTTTTTGCAGTACACGGGCCTCTCACCGTTGTGGCCTCTCCCGTTGCGGAGCACAGGCTCCGAATGGGCAGGCTCAGCAGCCATGGCTCACAGGCCTAGCCACTCCACGGCATGTGGGATCTTCCCGGACCGGGGCACGAACCCATGTCCCCTGCATCGGCAGGCGGACTCTCAACCACTGCGCCACCAGGGAAGCCCCTGTATGATCCTTTTAATGTGCTGTTGGATTCTGTTTGCCAGTATTTTGTTGAGGATTTTTGCATCTATGTTCATCAGTGATATTGGTCTGTAGTTTTCTTTTTTTGTGACATCTTTGTCAGGTTTTGGTATCAGGGTGATGGTGGCCTTGTAGAATGAGTTTGGGAGTGTTCCTCCCTCTGCTATATTTTGGAAGAGTTTGAGAAGGATAGGTGTTAGCTCTTCTCTAAACGTTTGATAGAATTCACCTGTGAAGCCATCTGGTCCTGGGCTTTTGTTTGTTGGAAGATTTTTAATCACAGTTTCAATTTCATTACTTGTGATTGGTCTGTCCATAATTTCTATTTCTTCCTGGTTCAGTCTTGGAAGGTTATACCTGTCAAAAAGTTTGTCCATTTCTTCCAGGTTGTCCATTTTATTGGCATAGAGTTGCTTGTAGTAATCTCTCATGATCTTTTGTATTTCTGTAGTGTCAGTTGTTACTGGTGGCTCTCTGTATTTCTATTATTTCCATGTTTCCTCCCACTCCAAGGTATTTGCAAGTATGTCTTCTATGCCTGGAGCTCTCCATACCCTGCCCCAGTTTAACTCTTAACCATCTTTCAGATCTTGGCCAATTTTTAAATTTCTCAAAAAAGTACTGTCTCATCTCCTTCAGAGTTCAAATTACTCAAAGTAGGTTCTCATTTCAAAGCACCATATTCCTAAATCACCTGCTTCATGATTATCATAGTTGTGATTATTTGATTAGAATTTATATTTACTATTGGACTATAAGCTTATTTGTTTAATAAATGTATGAATACATGTATGAACCTAGTTTACACATTTCATAGATCAGTGCTGGTAGGAACACATTATGTTTCTTTTACTCAATAAATTAGTAAAACCATTCCCATTTTATTTATATATGTCATTATATATACATGACAAGTGAACTGAACTTTTCCATATTTATACCCAGTTCTAAAATTCCTTGCTGTTAGATGAGCATCCATAAGTGTTAACCTATATAATTTTTTTAAATGTGCTAAAACTAAACTGTGGATTCATTTGGAAGTTATTTGGACTATGGACAGTAAGCTTAACTCTCCTGACCTAAATTATAAAGATTTTCACATCAGCATATGAATGTCTAATATCTCTCATGTGTTTCAGAATCATATTCCCCAAATATTACTAAATGTCATCTATTGATATCCCACAGATGTTTTAAATTCTATAATTTCCAAACCCAATATTGTATTTCTTTTACTCCTCCCAATATTTATTTCTTCTCTTCATTTCACTTCTTTACATCCTCACTGCTATTGCTGCAGAGTTGTCCTTTTCCATTTTACCTGATCTATTCCGAAAACCTTGCAACAGATGATTTCTGAGCTTTTTTCCATCTACCGCATCACTACTGGAAGATATAACATGCTCCCATCTATAACAGTGGGTCATTAAAGCAATAATTTACAAAAAGGATGTCTCACTGGGATAGAAAAGGAATACACCAGAACACCCTCACATATAACTTGTAAAAGTCCCACTTTGATATTCAGAAATATCTCCTATTATGTGCAAGGAACAAAGAACTCAACATGCAATAACTTAAATAGGAGTTTTCATTTTGTTTTTAACGTGAGAATCCTGGAGGAAGGCTGCTGTAGACCATTCAAGAACATCAGCTCTCAGCAATTTTCTTGGAAGTTATGGACACAAAGTTCTTAGGCCATTTCAGGAATCACCTCCTTATTCAAGGCAGAAAGAACTGGTGAAAGGAAGCACAAACAGAATGTCCCTTTAATGACGAAAGCCCTCCTAGAAGTCTTGCACAGACTAACGTTTACATGTTACTGGCCTGGACTCTCACAGGCCTACCGCTCATTGCTAGAGAAACAAGTTAAGTGGGTATTATTTTTATTATCTACTATAGTGGAGTTAGGAAAAAAGAAAGTGATTGGAAATAAGAACTGAGCTGGCCAATTCCTGGTGTCTGTCATGTCACTCTAGGGAAATGTGTCCCTTCGATGTTGATAATTGCTGAAGGATGGTCCTCATTCTACTCTTTCTACTTACCAATTCATTTTCCTCACTGCCCCCAAAGTGTCCTTTCTTTAAAATAATGTGATCATGCACAATCTTACCTAAAATCTTTAGTGGAGCCTTATTGTCAACACAGCAACAATCTAGAGCACCATGGTTTAATGGTACAGTGATGTGATGTATTAGGCTCAGATGAGTATCATGAAAATTTTTGTGAATGATTTACTTCACTAAATCAACTTGTGGAGAATGAAAGTTGTAGTAATCCCACATTTTCATTTGCTTATTTTTGTATATGATTTATTATGTTACATGGTAAAGGACCAGCATAGACAGAGTGCAAGGAATTACAATAACTTGGCTCTGCCCACGGCATTGAATCTTGTATTGTAAATATCATCTGTCATGTGTGCTACACAGAAACATGAGTTGAAAACTGCTAGCTTGCAAGAAAAGGTCCAAAAAGTTTCATGTGAACCAAAAAATTCTTTGTGATCTAAGCCTTACCAATCTTTTCAATAACCCGACTCCTGCAATCCCTAGGCTTTTTACTTTCACAATGCACTTTGGTCATTGAGGCCTTGTTTTCTCTTTCAATACATTTTTTCCCCCTCTTTGTCATGGCATTTCCATAACCTTGTCTAGTCATTTTTAAGAATGACTCTGAGTCATTCTTAAAAATGACTCTGAGTCATTCTTAAAAACTCAAGTTAAATGTAATTTCATTCACAAACTCTTGACCTCTCAAGTCATAGGTAAATTCTTCTTTTCCTGTCCCTCCCAGGATACCTTATTCATATTGCTGTAAAAGGTTCCAATTGCATTATTTTATGCTTCTCCTGTTTTGACTGTGAAATCTTATAACAGTTACAAACTATTCTATTAATCTGTATATTTTTTACCACTAACATTTTCTGGCACATAACAGGCGCTTAATCATTTATTCATCCAGGAAACATTTATTAAGTCAAAATAGGAAATCTTCATTTTGAAAAACCATTTTATTATGATTATAAATTAGGGATTAACCCTTTAAAATTAAATTTTAGTTGTTGCCAAAATTTAGATAAGCTAATAATATGGCTTGATTTAAGAGAGCAACACAAACAGTATAGTTCCCAAATTGTTTCTCTATTCAAGATACTGTAAAAATAACTTCTGCTGAATCATTTGTTGACCTAAGTAATACTGCTGCTTGGGATCTTCATAGTATCCAAGCTATTAATCGAAAAATATCTTGGCTGTGATTTTGTTACAAATGAACTATTAGTAAATGTTGTGATAATTAAAATCATAAACTCTCTTGATTATATTCTTAAGGTTAGAAATGGTTGTGGTATCCTTTTCTCCCCCATTTATTCACTATCACTAATTCAGTCAAGATGTATTTTATTTAATCATTTCAATGCACTACATTCTTGGTACTCAATATGTGGTCCTTAGAACAGCAGACAAGCATGCATTTGCTTGGAGCTTGTGAGCAATGCAGAAATTGAGACCTTATCATAGACCAGCTGAATCAGAATGTGCATTATAACAAGAACTCAGAGTTCTTTCAGCTGTAAGATGAAAAAGGTCTGAAGATCTAACGTATAACCCTGTGAGTAGTGTTTTTTCCTTCTTTCTGAGCTTTTTCCTTCTTCTTTTGCTGTCTTCCTTTGTGTTTCACTGATTTTTTTTTGTAGTGACATGTTGATTCCTTTCTCATTTTCTTTCTTTATAGGTTTTTTCTTATGTTTATCGTGGTGTTTACATAAAACACCTTTTGGTATAATAATCTAGTTTAAGGTGATAAAAATTTAAATCTCTTACATTAACTCTACACTTTTACTCCCCACCTCCCAATCCACACACACACACACTATGTTTTTAATGCTATCAATTGCATTTTTAATATTCTTATTATTAACATATATGTATAGTTAGTTATTTTTCTGTCTTTTAACTTCTATAACTATTAAAAGAGAATTACACACCATTATTATTAGAAGTACAGTATTCTGTATCTGTTTATAAATTTATCTTTACCAGTGAGCTTTATATTTTCATTTGCTTCTGTGCTGCTATTTAGTGTCTTTTGTTTCAACTTGAAGAACCTCTATAGCAATTCATATAAGACAAATCTACTAGTATGAACTTCCTCAGCTTTTGTTTGCCTGGAAAAATCATTTTTTCTTCATTTCTGAAGCATAGTTTTGCCAGAATAATTTTCTTAGTAGGTAGTATTTTTCTTTCAGCACTTTGAATATATCATCTCATTCCTTTTTGCTGAGAAATCCAGTTATACTCTTAAGAGGGTTCCCTTGTGTTTGATGTCACTTTTCTCTTGTTGCTTTGAAAAATTCTTTTTGTCTCTGACTTTTGATATTTTGAAAATTTGATTGTAATATGCCTTGGTGTGAACTTCTTGGGATTGCTCTTATGTGGTTATACAGGGCTTCTTGAATCTGGATGTCCATTTCCTTCTCCAAATTTGGCAACTTTTCAGCCTTTTCTTTTTTTAATAAGCTTTCTGCCCTTCTCTCTCTCTCTCTCTCTCTCTCTCTCTCCCTCCCTCCCTCCCTCTCCTCTCCTCTCCTCTCCTCTCCTCTCCTCTCCTCTCCTCTCATTCTAGGATTATAAAGTGTATATTGGCATGCTTAATGATGTCCCATAAGTCCTTGGAACTTTTTCTTTACTCTTT
Organism: Phocoena sinus; assembly: GCF_008692025.1. Classification (NCBI taxonomy): domain Eukaryota; kingdom Metazoa; phylum Chordata; class Mammalia; order Artiodactyla; family Phocoenidae; genus Phocoena; species Phocoena sinus. The sequence goes on along the minus strand of NC_045765.1, from coordinate 98,922,209 downwards.
TTCTTTCTTTTTTCTCTTTTTCATTTTTTTTCTTTTCTTTCGTTTCTTTACTCTTTTACTTTTCTTTTTTTTTTTGTCCCTCTGACTGAAAAACTTCAAATGAATAGTATTAAAGTCCACTGATTCTTCTGCTTCATCAGGTTTGTTGCTAAACCTCTCAAGTGAATTTTTCAATTCAGAAATTGTATTTTTCAGCTCCAGAATTTCTGTTTGGTCCTTTTTAAACATTTTATATCTCTTTATTGAAATTGCTCATGTATCATATTCCTGAGCTTGTTGAGCCTCTTTATGAGTCATTAAAAAAAAAAAAAAAGTAATTCACATACTTCCTTTTCTTTAGGGTCAGCTTCCAGATTTATTTTGTTCCTTTTATTGGGCCATTTCCCCCTATTTCTTCATGTTCTTTGTAACATTTTATTATTGGTATCCTCATATGTGAAAGGAAAAAAATACCTCTTCATATTTATTGACTGATTTCAAATAGGGAAAGACCTTTGCCAATCACCGCAGCCACAAATTCTGGGTATCTTTCAAAACTGTTATGTGGTGTGCTTTCTCTTGACTTGTGTACATAGATTCCTAACTAGAGAGATTTTGCAGTTTTTGTTTTTTTTTTTTTTTTTTTCTTTTAAGGAGTTCATAATCTCTTACTTCTTCTGTTATCTGCCTGCTGCATTGGGGGTCATCTAAAGAAGAAATATGTTGGCCAGCTATTTCTCAGCAGTCTCTAGGTATTTAGGGTATGGCAAGTCTTAGCCATGCTCAGAGACAGGCTAGACAAAAAATAGTCCCTCAAGCAGATCGTTGAAAAGCCAGAATGTTGGACACATGCTCCACTTTTCTCTTTACCCACTGAGGGAGAAGTACCAAGCTATATTATCCTCTGTTTTCTCTGTTTTAGATCTTCTACAGTAAGATGTCCAACTTGGTTTTGTTCTCAGTGTTCCCCAGGCATCAAGAATATGCTGGGTTCTATCAGAGCTTCAAGACAGAAGCCAATCCCTAAAGCAGTAACTCAAAGAGCTGGAACATGGGACATAAGTTTCACTCTTCTCTTCCCCACCCTGAAGGAAAGGCCACTGAACTATATCAGCCTTTATCTGCTGTAACATGAGTCCTCTGGAGCAACAGAATGCCACCCATCTCCTTTTTTTCTCAGTGGCCCCCAGCCATCTAGATTATGCTGGGTCCCTTCAGTGTTCTGAGACAAGTGAGACAGAAAGCAGTCTCACAAGTAGCTTCCACCCCTGAAAACTGTATGGTCCAGGTCTCTCTTTCTTTCCCCAGGGAGAAGCCAGGAGCTGGGAGATTCCTCCTGGTCAGGGGCTTCTGTGTTGAGGGGAGGAAATTTGGTGAAAAGATTCAATAAATTTTCCTGCTAGCTTCAATGCAGCTTATTTCACACTCACCTGGGATGCAGCAGTCTCTTAACTAGCTTCTAGATTTATCACTCAAGGGATTGTTCCAGTATTGTTATTAAATCAGTGTTTACATAGGAGCAAGGAGGTTCTGAGGCTTCCTACTCTGTCATCTTGTTGCTGTAAACCTGGAATGGAAAGTTTGCACTAACAATCTAAAATGTTTATATTCTTATCTGGCATTATATTTATATCTAACTATCTAAATATTCTATTACTTTTCCCTCACTTCCAAAAAAGAAGAGATGGCTTTAAAAATGCACACGTCACCACAATATAAGTTAGTCTTGCTTCTAGTTTAAAAACACATTATGCCAATTACAAGCAAATTAACTTTCTAGGTAACAAAAACAGTACTTCAGAAGGTATCCAGTTATTTTCGATACTAACGCTGAAAAAGACTCCAACAGAACTGTATCTTGTATGATGAAGTGAACCATGTCAACAATATTTGTAAAGTAAATATAATATGGAGTTTCACATGGGATTTCTTTAAATGTTTACCTACAGAGATCAGAATCATAGCTTCTGAATACAATCTTACACCATATTCTTTAAGCTACTTTGCTCATATCTCCAAAGGAGTTTTAAAATAACAATTAACTTGTACATTTTTAAGTTGATATATAAAAATGTTTGTGATCATTTTCAGTAGTTAAAAGGATATAATTTCCAGAAGTTTCAAATATTTACATTAAAAAAAGTGGCTACATCCTTCCTTTAAATGTATCCTTCGGAATATAAATATTCTAGAAATTTGATATTTTCATCATCAACTTAAAAATATGAAGACAAACTCTTTATTAACAGTTGGACATATTATATCATTCCTCATTCTCCTAGAAATTGTGTTTTCATTCACTCTTCTCTCAAAATTTTTTTCTAAAATATAGGCATATTTTATACTTGAAAGCTTTATTATCACTTTAACATACTTCTCTAAAAAAAGTATAAACATTCATAGTAGTCTTTAAATTTCTCTCCTTCTTAGGCTGCAAGGGTTAATTTTCTTCTAATTTTTCACCATAAAATTATTGCTACACTATAAGTGATCAAAATATTTATATTAGTAGTGTTTTTGATAATTATAAATAAAAGGAAAATCTTAGTAAAAATGCATTTATTAAGAAATGGAAAAGGGTTTTCTCATTTATTTCATAGATTAGTCCATGTTTGCTTCATACTTGAATGAGCAGGATTCACCAATTTTTTTCTTTTTCTTAAATGTAAACATGGAGAAAATTTGTTTAGATAATAAGTATATGTCATTAGTGGTAAGATATTTTTATAGCACTGTGACTGAATTTTAAAAATTCCTACAAAATTATATATCAAAATTCTCATTGGGATTATTTACCAAAAATTAATTAAGATGATCTATAAGTGAAGAATTCTACTAGGTTTTCCTTCACATTTTTTGTAAGTAAATGATCAGAAATCAACAGAGCACAAAAAGCTGTAATACTCAATTACTGAAGTAATTTAGCTTTCCTGCCTAACACTTTCCCCTCTGAAGGTGTCCCAAGGGTTTTTCCATCATGAGCATTTCTCCACAGTAAGATTAGCATGAGGCATAGGATTCCTCTCTTTCGTAAAGAGTTGCAAATATTACTATAAAGGAAGAATGGGAAAGGAGAACCTTATGGACTGGCAATTTCCAGATCAGGATACATGTCTACATGGAAATTCAGTCCAACTCCATATGAAAATGGGCCAAGAGAAAACTAATGGGCAGTTTCTAAAATCTCCCCAGAAATTGTCCCATTGCATGGACAGATGGGAGTCTTTAACACAGAACGTTTCTATGCTGCTTTTAGCTTGGACATTCTATAATATGGGGACTCTACCTAGGTCATTAAAAAATAACTTCTACAAACTACACATAAAATGTCTCCCTTCAAACATGTAATTTGGTGTGGAATTCTGCCAAAAAGAAAAAAAACCTGATTACAAAATATTTGCTAAGTATCCGAATTTGTTCACATTTTAATAGCCTTTTAAACTTTATACCAGAGGACTTCTAACAGAAATGTTGATTTAAATTTTAGGGTAGTTGACCCTGAATTATTCTTTCTAGTAGGGCTTAGAGAATAGAGCCATTTAACTTTTAAGGTAGCTTGTATTTTGTGACAATGAAACCATGGCCACGTATGGGAAATCAAATGTCTTTCTTCTTCTCTATAGGTGCAGAGGCTTGAATCCAGCTTATATGAAATTTAGTTATTTAGGTATTTCATATAAATTTAGTTATATATTTATCAACAAGCATATATCAAAGATCTACTATTTTATGGACATAACTCTTGGCATGGGGATAGAGTTGTGAATGAATTGAAGTCACTGTCTAAAAGTGACTTACACTTTAGTGGAGAAGACAGACAATAGAAAAACAGAGATGAACAATATAATTGTAGGTAGTGACAAGTGCAATAAGAACAAAGAACAAAGTAAGGGGATAGAGGAATGAATAAAGAGGGTCTGTTTTATGTGGGGTGGTCAAGGATGGCCTCTCTGTGGAGGTGACAATTTAGACAATAGTGCTGAAGTTGAGAAACCAGGTGCTGAAGCAAATTTAAAGACGATTACTTTAGGCCTTAAATTCCATACACTAGTCATACCTATTAATATTTGCACATCGAGAAATGCTGCTTTAGGCTAATCATCCATCCTGATGAAATACTATTCCCCTAAGAGGAGACACAATGCAATTATTTAAATTTTAATAAATTACCATCATCTTGCACACCTATATGTGAGATCACATTTAGATGTCCTTAATTGAAGTTCTGGCTGTTTTCTAACTCATTTATGACCTCATTTCACTAGTTGCTGAAGTATTATGGATGCCGGGACAAGGGGATTAACTCACCTTCATGCCAGTGTACTTTGTTACTTACTTAAACTGAGCACAAAAGCATCTCACATAAATGATGTTTTTGGCTACTTTAATTTTCAAGTTATAAAGTAACAGCTTTACTTAATGAATGACCTGCCTGAGTGCATAAGATATGAAGTCATTAAAATAGGTTTAAAAAGGAGGATGGAGGACACAAATCTATTCTAATTGATTTGTCTAGAGAACTTTCCCACTGACCCTTCCTCCCGAGGTGGTATTAAGGTGAAGGTCCCGCCTGAACATCAATAACCAGGGGCCAATACTGACCTCATAAAGGTTAATCCATCACAGAATCCTGTCCATGGAGTCAAAAGACAAGAGAACATCAATAAAAGATTCAAAACAGTTTATTTTGTCTCTAATATATTTCACTGCAAGTTGATAGAGGGTGCAGTAGTGGCCAATAGTCAAATAGTCATGCATACAATTAATCTCCTCCTAAGGAGAATTGTGACTTTACAAGCACAGATTTGCAACTGATCAAAAAGGAAAGAGGGAAGACATTAGAGAGCAAGCCCTTTATATGTCAGTAACTTTATAAACTAATTGTACTTTTTATTAAAAATAAATGTGCTGACAACATAAAATTCCCTTTCCTTCCCTCTGCCTATTTACTGACAACATAGCTACACTTTATACCTCACAGAGTGTTTGCATTTTCCTGAGTCACTAAGTTACTTTATCACTCAGTGAATATATTTTATTGAGGGTTTACCAATCTCCAGTTGCTGTTGTAGGGGTTGAGGATACACTATTGGACAAGGGACTGAGACCCTGACTTTAATGTATCATTAAAAAGAAGGAGACAAACTCTTAGTACTAATATAATAGAGAGTGGCAGTAGGGGTAGGGAATTCTACTTTAGTCTCGTATTCAAGAACGGCCTCATGAAAGAGGACCTGAGGTAAGAACAGGGGCTAGTAGTGTAAATGTGGGGAAGAGCTTTTTAAGCAAAAGGAACAGGAAAGGTGAAGTTTATCAGATGGGAAAGAGTGTAAGTGTTAATAAGCCTGTGTGAATGGAGGATGGAGAATGAGAAGAAGAGAAAAATAGAAGTCTACGAAGCAGACCGAGTCTGTATCATGTACAGTCTTGCAGCCCATAGTAAGGAGTTTATTGTGGTAGAACTGGGAAACATTGATTGGTTTTAAACATTTGCATAATACAATCTGATTTATGATTTAGAAAATCACTAGCGATAGCTGCTACAATTGGGTTATTGTAAATCAAGTATGCATTAGAGGGAAATCTGTTGCAATAGTCCAGGAAAGAGATAATAGCTGGAACTAGAATTACAGTTGAGATGGCAAGAACAGATCGGACTCAGGATGAATATTACTGGTAGAGTAGACAGTACTTAACTGTTCTGGAAAATATCAGGTGTGAAAAAGTAAAGAAATGAGAAGATAACTACCAATTTTTTGCCTTGAGCAATTAACTGGATGGATAGTAGCAACTAACTGGCTGATAAAATTGGTGCCATTTCTGAGAAGGAAAAGTTTGGACAGTGGAGACAAGATGGAATAAACTGTCCTGTTTCAGCTATGTTAAGTCAATAAGAGTGTTTGTACTATGGTCTGTGACAACAAGACCTGAAGTAGTGAAAATGGAGAAACAGAAGGATACTTTCTGCCATTAGCATCCTACTGATGATGGGAAAACACTGAGAGTCATATAATGGCAGCTATGTTTGCCCTCTTCTGTTTTTGTCTACCTGAAAGCCTCTTTGTGTTAAGTCCTGTGATGAAATGCCTCTGATTTTTGCTATTTTTGAGGCCCTTTACCTCAATTTTTTATATACAGAAATAACGACAATTGTGTTTTTTCTTTTTATTGAAATAGGCTGAAATATAGTTGATGTACAATAATAGTTTCAGGTGTACACATGGTGATTTTTATTGATTATACTACATTTAAAGTTATTAAAAACAATGCCTATGTTCCTTGTTATGTACAATATATCCTTGTTGTTTATTTACTTTATATGTAGGAGTTTGTATCTCTTAATCCTCTACCCCTATCTTGTCCCTCTCCCTTCCCTCTCTCCACTGGTAACAACTAATTTACTTCTATATCTGTGAGTCTGTTTCTGTTTTGTTATATAAATTCATTTTTAATTTTTTTTATATTCCATGCATAAGTGATAACATAGAGTATTTTTCTTTCTCTGTCTGAGTTATTTTACTAAATATAATACACTCTAGGTCCATCCATGTTGTTGCAAATGGTGGAATGTTATTCTATTTTTACGTTTGAGTAATATTCCATTGGGTATTTATGCCACATATTCTTCTTTTAATTTTTTTAATTTTTATTTTTTGTGGTAAGCGGGCCTCTCACTGTTGTGGCCTCTCCCGTTGCAGAGCACAGGCTCTGGACGCACAGGCTCTGGACGCGCAGGCTCAGTGGCCATGGCTCACGGGCCCAGCCGCTCCGCGGCATGTGGGATCTTCCCGGACCGGGGCACGAACCCATGTCCCCTGCATCGGCAGGCGAACTCTCAACCACTGCACCACCAGGGAAGCCCCAATGCCCCATATTCTTTATCCATTCATCTGTTGATAAACAGGTTGCTTCCATATATTGATTATTATAGAAAATGCTGATATGAACATTGGGTTGTATGTATCTTTTCAAATTAGTGTTTTCATTTTCTTTGAATATATACCCAGGAGTGGAATTGCTGGATCATATGGTAATTCTATTTTTAGATTTTTGAGGAAACTCCATATTGTTTTCCACATTGGCTGTGCCAATATGTACCAAAAGTGTACTAGGGTTCCTTTTTTTCAACATCCTCCTCAACATTTGTTATTTGGAGTCTTTTTGATGATAGCCATTTTTACAGGTGTCAGGTGATATCTCACCATTTTTGATTTGTATTTCTCTGATGATTAGTGATGTTGAACATCTCTTCATGTGCCTGTTGCCCACCTGTATATCTTCTTTAGAAAAATATCTATTCAAGTCTTCCACTCATTTTTTAATTGGGTTGTTTGGTTTTTGATAATGAGTTGTATGATCTGTTTATATATATTTTGGGTAACAGCCCCTTATTGGTCATATTATTTGCAAATATTTTCTTCCATTCAGTAGGCTGTCTTTGTTTTGTTGATGGTCTCTTTTCCTGTGCAAAAGCTTTTAAGTTTAATTAGGTCCCATTTATTTATTTTTGCTTTTGTTTCTTTTGCCTTAGGAGACAGATCCAAAAAAATATTGCTATGATTTATGTCAAAGTGCTTTCTGCCTATGTTCTCTTCTAGGAGCTTTATGTTTTCAGGTCTTACATTTAAGTCTTTGATCCATTTTGAATTTTTGTGTATGGTGTGAGAAAGTAGTACAATTTTATTCCTTTCCATGTAGCTGTCCAGTTTTCCCAGCATCACTTATTGAAGAGACTGTCTTTTCTCCATTGTATATTCTTGCTTCCTTTGTCATAGATTGACCATAAGTGTATGCATTTATTTCTGGGTTCTCTATTCTGTTCCATTGATCTATGTTTCAGTTCTTGTGCTAGTACCATGCTGTTTTGATTACTTTAGCTTTGTAGTGTAGTCTGACATTGAGGAAATACTTCCAGCTTTGTTCTTTGTTTCCTCAATATTGCTTTGGGAATTCATGATCTTTTGTGGTTCCATATCAATTTTAGGCTTGTTTGTTCTTCTTCTGTGAAAATGTCATGGGTATTTCAATAGGGGTTGCATTAAATCCATAGATTGCTTTAGGTAGTATGGACATTTTAACACTTTTAATTCTTCCAACCCATGAGCATGGTATACATTTCCATTTCTTTCTATCATCTTCAGTTTCCTTCATCAGTGTCTTATAGTTTTCAGAGTATAAGTTTTTCACCTCTTTGGTTAAGTTTATTCCTATATATTTTATTCTTTTTGATACAATTTTAAATGGGATTGTTTCCTTGCTTTCTCTTTCTGATAGTTCTGATAGTTCATATCAGTGTATAGAAAAGCAACAATTTATGTACATTAATCTTGTATCCTGCAACTTTACTGAATTCATTTATTGGTTCTAATAGTTTTTTCATGGAGACTTTAGGGATTTTTACATATAGTATCATCATCTGCACATGGTGGCGGTTTTACCTCTTCCCTTCCTATTTTGATAAGTTTATTTATTTTTCTTGCCTGATTGTTGTGGCTAGGACTTCTGTATTAGAAGTGGTGAGAGTGGGCATCCTTATTGTCTTCCTGATTTTATGAGGAAAGGCTTTCAGCTTTTCACCATTGAGTATAATGTTAGCTGTGAGTTTGTCATAAATGGGCTTTGTATTGTTGAGATATGGTCCCTCTTTACCAACTTTGCTGAAAGTTTTTATAATGAGTGGGTGTTGAAGTTTGTTAAATGCTTTTTCTGCATCAATTGAGATAATCATGTGATTTTTATCCTTCATATTGTTAATGAGGTGTGTCACATTGATTGATTTGCCGATACTGAAACATCCTTGCATCACTGAAATAAATCCCACTTAATCATGATATATGACCCTTTTCATATATTGTTGAGTTCGAGTAGTTTTGCATCCATATTCCTCAGAGATGTAGGCCTGTAATTTTTTTTTCTGTGGTGTCTTGGTTTTGGTATCAGGGTAATGGTGGCCTTATAGAATGAATTTAAGAGTTTTCCATCCTTTTCAATATTTGGAATACTTTGAAAAGGATAGGTATTAACTCTTCTTTATATGTTTAGGAGAATTCCCCTGTGAAGCCATCTGATCCTGGACCTTTGTTTGCTGGGAGCTTTTTCATCACAAATTCAATTTCATAACTACTGTTTGATCTGTTCATATTGTCTTCCTCCTAATCCATTCTTGGAAGGTTTTATGTTTCTAGAAATTGTTCCGTCTTCAAGGTTGTCTAATTTTTTGACATATAACTGTTCATAGTATTCTCTTATTTTTTGTATCTGTAATATTGACTGTTATTTCTCCTCATTCATTTCTTATTTTGTTTTTTGGGGGTCTGCTCTGTTTTCTCCTTGATGGGTCTGGCTAAAGATTTATCTTTTTTTTCCCCAAAAAAACAGCTCTTGGTTTCATTGATTTTTTTTTTCTATTGTTTTCTTGGTCTCTATTTTATTTATTTCTTCTCTGATCTTGACTATTTCCTTTCTTCTGCTGACTTTGTGCTTTGTTTGCTCTTCCTTTTCTAATTCATTAAGATGGTAGGTTAGTTCACTTATCTGAGATTTTTCTTGTTTCTTTAGGTAGGCTTGTATCACTATAAACTTTCCTCTTGGAACTGCTTTTGCTGCATCCCATGGATTTTATTTTTATTTATTTGTTTATTTTTGGACCACACCACAGGGCTTGCAGGATCTCAGTTCCCTGACCAGGGACTATACCTGGGCGATGGCAGTGAAATCACCAAATCCTAACCACTAGATCACCAGGGAACTCCCCATTCCAGAGATTTTAGGAAGCTGTGTTTCCATTTTCATTTGTCTCGAGGTATTTTCTGATTTCCTCTTTTATTTCTTCACTGACCCATTGTTTTTTAGTAGCGTGTTGTTTAGTCTCCATGTGTTTGTGCTTTCCCCATTTTTTTTTCCTGTAATTGATTTCTAGTTTCATACTGTTGTGGTTGGCAAAAATGTTTGATATGATTTTTATCCTCTTAAATTTGTTGAGACTTGTTTTGTGGCATAGCAATAGATTTATCCTGGAGAACATTCCATGTGCACTCAAAATTAATTGTATTTTCTGCTTTTGGATGGAATGTCCCTCAGATATCTATTAAGTCCAACTGGTCTAATGCAGTATTGAAGACCACTGTTTCCTTATTGATCTTCTGTCTGGATGATCTGTCCATTGATGTAAGTGGGGTGTTAAAGTTCCCTACTATTATTGTATTATTGTCAGTCTCTGTGTTTATATCTGTCAGTATTTGCTTTATATATTTAGGTACTCCTGTGTTGGGTGCATGTATGTTAATGAGTGTAATAGCCTCTTCTTGTATTGATTTCTTTGTTATCATTTAATGCCCTTCTTCATACTTTGTTATTGACTTTGTTTTAAGGTCTATTTTGTCTGATATGAGTATTGCTACTTATACTTTCTTGTAATTATCATTTGCATGAAATGCCTTTTTTCATCTCCTCACTTTCGGTCTGTGTGTCTTTAGCTCTGGAGTGAGTCTCCTATAAGCAGCATATAGATGGGTCTTGTTTTATTATCCAGTCATCCACCCTATGTCTTTTGATTGGATCATTTAGTCCCTTTACATTTAAAATGATTGTCAATAGGCATGTGCTTATTGAAGTTTTGTTACTTGTTTGCTGTTTTTGTAGTTCTTCTCTGCTCTTTTCTTCTTCTTTTAGTTTCTTCCCTTATGGTTTGATAATTTTCTTTAGTGGTATGCTTGTGTTCCTTTCTCCCTAGTTTTTTTGTGTCTGTGGTAGGTTTTTGGTTTGTGGCTACCGTGGGGTTGATAAATGTTGACCTATAAGTATATCTACTGGTAGTCATTTAAATGACTGGTAGTCATTTAAGTTCAAACACATTTTTACTCCCCTCTCCCACTTTGTGTTTTTTTTTATTTCATATTTTACATCGTCATTTTATCACTTTACTGATTATTGTAATTATAGTTGGTTTCACATTCTTTTGTCCTTTAATCTTCATACTACCTTATTTAAATAGTTGATTCTCAGCCTTTGCTATATATTTGCCTTTACTGTTGGTATTTTTCTTTTCTTACAGATACTTCTTTTATAACCTTTTCTTTTCACCTTAGAGATGCCCCTTTAACATTTGTTTTAGAGTAGGTTTAGTACTGATGAACTCTTTTAGTTTTAACTTGTCTGAGAAGTGTTTTTTTGTTTGTTCATTTGTTTTAATCTCTCCTTCAATTCTAAATGATATTCTTCCTGGGTAGAGTATCCTAGGTTGAAGGTTTTCCCCTTTTAGCACTTAGAATATATTCTGCAACTCCTTTCTGGCCTGCAAAATTTTAGCAGAAAAATCAGCTTATAGCCTTATGGGGCTTCCCTTGTATATGACTCTTTGTTTTTCTCTTGCTGCATTTAGAGTTCTCCCTTTAACTTATTTTGCCATTTAACTTATGATATGTTTTGGTGTGGGTCTGTTGGAATTCATCTTGTTTGGGGCCCTCTTTGTTTCCTTTTCCTTGGATACCTGTTTCTTTCTTCAGGTTTGAGAACTTTTCAGCCATAATTTCATCAAATACATTTTCAACCCCCTTCTCTCTCCCTTCTCCTTCTGGGACCCCTATAATATGAATGTTGGTATACTTGATTTGTCCTAGAGGCCCCTTAAACTGTTCTTATTTTTTTATTTGGTTTTCTTTTTGTTGTTCTGATGGGGCAGTTTCCATTATTCTATCTTTCAGATCACTTATGCATTTTTCTGTGTCACCTACTCTGCTGTTCATTGCTTCTAGTGTGTTTTTTATTTCAATTATTATTTTCTTCATTTTTGACTGGTTCTTTTTCATATTTTCTAGTTCCTTGTTAAATTCTCACTTTTTTCATCTATTCTTTTCCTTAATTCAGTTAGCATCCTTTGATAATGCTTTGAACTTTCTATCTGGTAAATTATTTGTTTCATTAGTTTTTTTCAGTGGTTTTATCTTGTTCTTTCACTTAAAACAAATTTCTCTGTCTTTTCATTTTGCTTAACTTTGTCTCTATGAAATTAGGTGAAACAGTTACCTATTGCGGTCTTGAAGGGGTGTCCTTGTGTGGGAGCATCCCTATATAGTCTGCATGTGCCCAGTGGCTTTGGTGGGAGAACTAGATCTGACATGAACAAGAGACATGTCTTTCTCCAAAGTGCGCTGGTAGCCATCATCTTGGTAATCAGTGTGGCTGGAGATGGGTGGTTAGGGCGAGAGCCAGGTATGACTCGGTGGTTCTCCTCTGTTCAGTGGCCAGCACCACCCTACTGTGGGTGAGGGCAGGTCCCAAGTTGCTGGAGCAGAAGCCCTGAAGGTCATGTCTGAGCTGGCTCCATTCTCTTTAAGTATGTGTGCTCCCTTATCTCATCACCAGCACCCTTGCCTCACAATGGAACAGTGCTGGAGCAAGAGGGGCTGGGACAGGCACTTGGCATGGGATTGGATGCAGGCTGTTGTGGCTCCAGCTGTAGTCAGAGACCCAAACTGCTTCTGATACACTGCCAGTAGTAGCTACCCCTTCCCTGGTCAGATGCTGCTTTGGGTCAGAGCTACCTTTGTCTCTCGGAGCTGAGCTCTCTCCTTGGCCACAGCATCCCTCACCCCAGTTTGCATCATGAAGCAAGTGGGGCCAGAACAGTTGCTTGGCTCAGGCTGGGGCATGCACCAGGGCAGTTGCAGGAAAGTGGGCCAGTGTCTCAATGCAGTTTCAATCTGCCCTCTCTGCCCTGTTCTGAGAGCAAGCAAGCATGTGTACACTCTTCATGAGTGGAGTTCACATTTCCCGCAGCCTTCCTGTTAGTCCTACCAGCCCTCCAACAAGCCAAGAGGATTCTTTTTCCCAACATGTGGCTCAAACCGCTTATTCTCCAGGGATTATCTCTGTCCATGTAATCCCCCTCCTCTTCTGAGTACTCTCTTAGGGGTACAGGTCCCAACCTGATCAGTTTTCTTCCCTTCCTACCTGATTCCATGTGGATGTTTCTTATAGCTTTGGTTTTAGAGGAGTCTATCTGCCAGTCTCCAGTTAGTTTTCAGTGAAAATTATTCCACATGTAGATGCGTTTTTGATGTGTTTGTGGGGGAACTTGAGTTCTACATCCTCCGACTCTGCCAGCTTGATTCACCCCCACCCAATAGCAATAATTGTTTACATTAGTTTTACTCTGGCAAAATGACTTCTAGACTAGCTAATATTTTTTTCCCCAACACTGGTGCTTAAAATTTATTATTTTCATTAATAGCAAATGGGTAGATATATTTATAGAGAACTGAATGTTTAATAAAAGTGGTACAAGCATACATCTTTGTCTTATTCATGATGTTATAGGGGAAGCATTTAATCTTTTGCATTAAATATATTAGCTATAGATTTCAAGTTCATCATCTTAAGGATGTTACTTTCTATTCCTAGCTTTTTCAGAGGAGTATTTCTCACAAGAATACAGCTTGAATTTCTGTTGATTTTTGCATATATTGATAAGATCATATGGTTTTCCTTTTTTAGTCTTTTAACAGAGTATATTACATTGATTTTGAGTATTAAATCAATTTGCATTCTTGAGATAAAGCTTTTTATCATTATATTATTCTGTGCTTTGAAATGTGCCTTGTCTAATATTTATACTGCCATGTCAGCTTCTTCTGGATTAGTGTTAACATGGAATATCATTTTATATCCTTTTAATTTTAATCTATTTGATCTTTACATTTAAAATGTTTCTTAATGCAACATGTTGATTCTTAACTTTCATCAAATATGATAATCTCTGCCTTTTAATTTAATCTCTTCCTTTAGGTAATTTACATTTAATGTGATAATTGATTTAGTTGAATTAAACCTACCAACTTGATGTATTATTTTTAAAATTTATTTATTTATTTTTGTCTGTGTTGGGTCTGTTGCTGCGTGCAGTCTTTCCCTAGTTGCGGTGAGTGGGGGCTCCTCTTCGTTGTGGTGCTTGGGCTTCTCACTGCAGTGGCTTCTCTTTGTTGTGGAGAACAGGCTGTAGGCGGGCGGGCTTCAGTAGTTGTGGTACACTGGCTCAGTAGCTGTGGCTCACGGGCTTAGTTGCTCCACGGCATGTGAGATCTTCTCGGGTCAGGGCTCTGAACCCATGTCTCCCGCATTGGCAGGATACTTCTTAACCACTGTACCACTGGGGAAGCCCCTTGATGTATTTTTTTTAATTGTCCAATTTGTTCTTTGTTACCTTTTCTCTTTACTATTTTTGTGATTTTATGAAGTTCATTGAACTTCTTGTATCTGTAGGCTTATACTTTTCCTCTAATTTGGAAAATTCTTCAAATGTCTTTTCTGTTCCTCCTCTCCTTTTCTCTGGATACTCCAATTACATGCATATTAGACAGATTTAAGTTGGATAGTTTGTATTGCAAGTTTTCAAGTTTACTGAGTTTTCCTCCTTCAGTATCTAATTTTCTAGTAATATCATTCAGTGTATTTTTCAACTGAGGAATTATAATATTTATTTTAGGAGTTTGCTTTGTAATTCTTTTTAAGTTTTCATGTTTCCACTTAACTGCTCAATTTTTCTTATACCTTTATAAACATATGAAACAAATATGTAATACCTGTTTGAATGGCTTTGTGTACTAATTTTATTATCTATATTATTTCTGGGTCTGTTTTATTGGTTGATTTTTCTCCTCATTATGGATAAATATTTTTCTATTTTTTTCATGCCTGGAAATTTTTGATTAGAGTCCAAACATTGTAACTTCTGTCTTCTGGCTGCTGGATACTTTTGTTTTACATAAAATTATTTATTTTATTTATTTATTTTTGGCTGTGTTGGGTCTTCGTTGCTGCACTCAGGCTTTCTCTAGTTGCAGCAAGGTGGGGCTACTCTTCATTGCAGTGCACGGGCTTCTCATTGCGGTGGCTTCTCTTGTTGCAGAGCATGGGCTCTAGGCACATGGGCATCAGTAGTTGTGGCATGCGGGCTCAGTAGTTGTGGCTTGCAGGCTGTAGAGCGCAGGCTCAGTAGTTGTGGTGCATGGGCTTAGTTGCTCCTTGGCATGTGGGATCTTCCTGGACCAGGGATCGAACCCATGTCCCCTGCATTGGCAAGTGGATTCTTACCCACTGAGCCACCAGGGAAGTCCTATCCTTTTTTATTCTCATATCATTTGACTTCTTTTTTTTCTTGGTTGCAGTTAAGTTTTTTGAAAATAGTTTGATCCTTTTGACATTTGCTTTTAAGCTTTGTTAATTCATATCAGAGCTGACTTTAGGACTAATTTTGTCCATTCCTGAGGTGATAACCATCTATGTACTCCACCTGAAGACTGTCGATAGTTTATTTCCTTTTTCTCAGAGACAATTGTCCTTGTTGCTTGTCAAGACTTTTCTACTATCGTCTATGCAAACAAATTCTGCTCGTAGTCCTCTGTTTGTCCTGGAGATTGTTCTCTCTGGTTTTTATACTGTTCTTTCCCCAGCCTCAAGTAGGTTCCTTACACATGTACACTGATTAGGACTCAGGTGAAATCTCATGAAACCCACTATAGATTTCTGGCTCTCTCTCTCTCTCTGTCTCTCTCTTTTTCTCTTTATCTCTCTGCAATTATTTCCTCTCCAGTACTTTTTTCTGTGAATTTTAGCTACCTTGGTCTCTCTGGACTCCATGTTCACTCTGTGTCCTCAACTCAGAGAGCTGGCTGGACTCCACATAGGTTTCCCCTGCTTGTGCTATGTCTTAGGAACTCTCCCTCAAATAGTAAGCTGAGCAATCATAGGACTCACTTGGTTTCCCTACTTTACTGGTTTCCTGATAATCCAGTGTTTTAAAACTATTTCATACATTTTGCTCAGTATTTTAATTATTTCAGTTAGGAGGGAAAACTTTCAAAAAATATTATTAATTCATAATATCTTAATGAATTAGTTTAGACATTCATGAATTTTTGTTAATTTATTTTAATGAATTATTTTAAATAGCAAGAAAAGTAGCAATATGAGTTAAATTTATAAAACCTACTTCGAAACATTTTTTAATTTGCAGTGGAGGTTGGAGAGATAAAGCAGTCTTTATTGCTATTTTAAGAAAGCTAGTCCAATTAATTTAACTATTCGAGTTATTTCCAAAATAATTAATAAAAGAACAAATTATATGCACATATATCTCTAGGCTACCTATCCTGTGAACAATGTATTAGAGCATAACATTTCTAATAAGGAATTTTGAGGTAGGCTGCTTTCTTATGCATTGCCAAATAACTGCCTAAAAGGTTAAATGCACTTTTAGTGGGCCTGTTGATTGGACTGTGGATTTTGGTTGTCTGTTGTCATTAGTGCTTATACAGTCTAGCAAACTGGTTTATAGGCTGCCTCCACAGAAAGTAAAAGTAAACCTGTTACTGAGTACATTTCTGTTGCCATTTTTAAGGTTTTTATTAAGACCTTATGGTTGCAGTTCTACAGAGGAATCCTCTGTAGACATTCCTCAATATCTTTCAAAAAAACCTAGAACTATTCACTAAAAATGATATAGTTTTTATCTACTTTTTGGGTGTGAATGAAACATTATTTGGAAATGGTTAAAATCACTATTTATTCCAATGAAATGCCAAACATATATAATTTACCTCCAATTTTCCACAAAAGCAGAGGATGGGAAGTTCAAAATATCTTGGCTGAGACTGCATTAATGGCATTATGTTAACAAGTTTAGTAGCATGAAACAGTTAAATATTAGCAAATATTGACATATGACAGAATTTGAAGTAGCCATTACCCCGGTCTTTTCCAAATGTCATAGAACATTTTAATTACGCAAAACTCCATCAACTTTAACATTACTGGTGTAGCTCAAGGCAAACATCCTAGTTTGTCTTAAATCTGGGCTATTCACCCCAATTTTTTTAAAAAGACAACCATTGTTACAGTGTTTCCTAAAATTAAGGATCATGTACAGTATTCAAAATATAACTATAAATTTTGGTATTGCTTTAATGGCACATGAATTAAAACTTCATTATAATGAAACTGCTGCTGAACATTCCCATTAATATCAAATGAATTCATTATGACCAGCACAGTTACAACGAATACTAAATGAATTAATAATAAATAGTGAACCATTTAAAGTATTGCCTAATTGTTTTATTTCATTTTTATGTATATTTTTGTCCTATTTTAACTGTTGCGTTAATAGAGAATGACATTAAGTAATTCATTTTCTTGCCTAATATTGGATAATGTGTTCACACTGTTCTCTGATGATCTGTGAATTTAACCCTTTCTGTTTCACCTCAACCTTCCCACCTATTACCTCCTTACTTGATACTACTACAGAAACTAGATGAGCACAATACAGCTTTAATTTGATATGAAGAATAAAGCATTCAGATAAAAAGCAACATTGTGCCCCAGTCATTTTTATGATATCCCTCGATGAGCCATACAGGTGCCTGAAAATGTAATCTGTTAAGTGGTCTGTTTAGATGCTGCAAAGAAACAACCACCAACAAAAGCATTTACTCTTTTTTGGTTTGTTAGTTCATACAGGAATAATTGAGAGAAACACTTGTATAAAAGTCCTTTAGCTTAAAAAAAAGCACAATCTACTTATTATTTATTATCAAATGTTTTAAGTCTTGATTAACCATTTGCTTTTAAATTATTTACAAACCTGTTAAGTTCACTGAATATCAACTGCTTTGTCGCTGAGTAGCACTGTGTTGGCACAGACTTAACCTAGTTTCCATGACTTTGCAGGTTACAAGCTCTTCCCTTATGTTTGTCAAGTATCCAGTCTTCCTCCTCTCAAGCAATATTTACATCTTTAACTGTTAATCACAGGAATGCCTTTCATGTTGGCAACTTCCTCAGAAAGAACAACAGCCATAGGTTGTACTGTCTTCTGAAATGCCGTGCTCAGTCTTTACATGATTACTTTTTAAATAAGTAAACATTATCAACCAGAAAATTCACTTAAGACTCTAGATTTCTGTCTTTGATAAGGAATCTCTGTTAATATGTCCTCTCTAATTCTGTATGTTGAATGGAATAGAAGTCACACTCTCAATGCAGCAGTATTTTTTCTAGTTCGTCTTCATTCTGTAACTTATTTATGGAACCTACATGGCCTTCATATATATTTAGGTTATGACCTCAAGTGATATCATTTGAGATTGATACAAGGTTCTTCTTTTCCCCAAATCTCCCCTATCATCTTCCACAGTGCTTGAGATTCCCTTGGTAAGGAATATGTTTGTAGATAATTGTAAAATTGTAGATAACTTCCAGTATGCCTCTGAGAACAGGACAGTGAAAGGTATCTCATAAGTAGAGTGCTTCTAGTCATGGAGGCTCATGTCATGGATATCACAGCATTGTAACAAAATCCTGAAGAACCAAGAACCAAGCAGATGATTTTAGATGGAGATTTTAGGAGACAACCCTCATCTAATAGCTGGAAAGAGACAATCTGAGGCCTGGATCCCGAAGATGATATATGAGAGCAACAGACATTGCTTTGGGGTGCTAGACTAAGATGAAGGGTGTTTGGCAGAGAGTAAAATGGTACCAATTTAGAGAATATTTTTAAGAAGTCAAATGTGTTCCCTGAGCCTGTGATTCACTTACATTCAACATCATTTGTCCCAGCAGCCCTTTGATGTTTTCTTATCAGTCTTTTAAAACTGTTTCCTTAAACCGTATCTCTTTGGAATATTTTTTTTTAGAAAATCATATTTTCATTCTGGCTCTCAGAAATAATGGATTTCAAAGGTTCTTAAAATTGAAAATGCGTACATACTCTACATGAATTAAATACTGCTTGCTGTTATTTATTATATTTTTAAGTGATATAGTTAGTAAATTACTAGTAGGTAAGCCTCAATTTTACCATTGTGTAATAATTTAGTAAAAGTTTATAATAGGAGTTACTGTTTCCTTGGGTGCTTGGTATCATTTGGAATTTTAATGTAAGTTTTTCTGAGTCATAACTAAATGACCCGTTCATTCTATACTGTTAAAGGATGTTGACTGGGGCAAGGGGGCCTTTCACATACTTATCTGAGAAGCATGGAGGATAATTTTGCTTCTATGATTGGGTATCAATAATGATTATGATAATATTCTTCTGTGGTCTTTATGCTTTCTAAGACTTTATGAAAGATTATCTAATCAAGTTGCCTAACATAGCTGTCATTTTTACGTTTGCTTTGGTGAAGGTCTACCTAAAAGAAGTAAAAATCCTCCTAGGCTAGGACTGTCCCCCATCCTCTTTCACTTAGAGTAATTATCCAGAGAATTTCAGTTTGCCTCTATTCTCTTCATGATGTGCTTTCTCTTTTGGGTGACTAAACCATTCTTTCTTTCTTTCTCCCTTTCTTTCTTTCTAGTAGACTTTTCCAACCCATTTCTTTAACTTAAATCGAGGAAGAGATCTTTGAAAAACCTTTCATCAAAGGGATGGCTGCCCAATCCCTGAGATTCTATCTCAGAACTTTTCATCATGGAGGTTTTGAGAATGTTTGATGCCATCTGCGCCTCAATTTTCCTTTCTTCTGATTTTTCTTTTTTTTTTTTTTTTTTGAGCTGAGGTGCCAGCCGAGCCAGGCTGTTGCCTCTGTTTTCTGCCAAAAGGAAAAAAAAAAGAGAGAGAGAGAAAAATACCACGAACACTAAAATAAGAGTTTTTTTTCAGTGTTTCTGGTACAAGCACTGTACGTTTCTACTGAGTTTTCTATAAGAATCTGTTTTTATCATCCTTAACAATAGAAAAACCACAAGAAAACTTGTAGTCTATTAGCAAAAAACAGAGGCCCTGGCAAGCTACAGAGCAGCACAATCCTACAGTTGGGAAGCTGGGCAGCAACCCAAGTTTGTCCACGCCTAAGAACAACACTGTCTGCTAAAATTACAGTTTTCCCTTTTCACAAACCTCAAAGTTGTGAAACTTTACTAACTTTAAGAAAAGAACAGTTGGCCATACAAAAGATACACTTCCAAATCCATCGAACAACTTACTTATACTTGCAAATGAACCACTTGGAGTGAGTCTTAAAATGTATTTGTTCCAATTATTCTGCTAAGGTAGCAAGCAGAAAGTAATCATCTTCTATGTATACTGTGAATAAGAGACTCCAAATGTTGGTTCCAAAGAAAGCATTTGACCAATAGTTGGTAAGTGGGAGTGTAAGAAATAGTGCTATAGAAATGATAGCCACACTTTCAAAAGCCAAGTGTGTTTTTGCAGTCTCTTTATGCTGAGTATGATATAATAAAATCAAATTAGGAAAGAGTCTTTTTTTTAAACTCTTACTCCCTGTTTCCACTGTTTTTATAGAGATAAGTATTAGTAATTAAACATCATGTAACTCATCATCAGATCAGATATGTTAATGGAAGGAAGATGTAGGTCAATATATGTTGGTATTCCATCAATAAATCGAGTTACATTGCAGAAAGTTTTTTACCAAACCTGAGGCAGTTATTAAATATCTATATCAGTCAAGGTCCGGTCAGGTGACTGACATCATGCCAGTTATTTGAATAGGGAAAATTTAATATGAAGGATTGTTTACTGGTAGAAAGTAGTCAACTACTGAGGAAGGGGAAGAGGGATACTAGGAGGTTCAAAAGTAGCATATCTCAGACAGATAGTTACTGCCTCCAGGTTGAGGAGAGGACAAGAAAGGAGCTAAGAATGAGGCGACTTCCTTTATCCCATGGCGAGCTTCAGACCTATTCAAAGAAAGCAAGGCTCTCACAGGAAGAGGCTGCTTGCTAGTGGTGATACACCTTTTCGTAGGATGTGGGCTGGCTCTTATCTGTAGAAGCATGCTCTGTTGCCCACTCCGCTGTGTGGGAGGTCAAAGCTGGAAGGAGCTGCAGGTAGAGGGTAGTCCAGGCTATAACTGGAGCTCCATGCAGGTAGCAGTGTTCCCATGCTGAATCATAAAAACTGAGGACAAGACCTGGAAGAGAAGTGTCTTATTGCTGTTATTGCCTTGCTGAGCCAATACAGGTTAGAGTGGATAGTTCAGCCTTGTGGCCTAAGAGTGGCAAATGTACATGAAACACAATATGAAAATTAAGACTCTATATTTACTATCATGACAAAAACATAAAAATCATTATTATGAATTCATAGATTTCTTTCAGAATTAATTTTGCTGGCAACTTGTGCCTTATAATCAGAAATATACTTCTTATATCCAGAATATTCTGTTTAAGTGAGTTATTTTTTTGTTTTCACAGAATTTAAAAATCACTTATCATCTTTGTATATTTTAAATTGTACTAAGAATGGTTTCAGGGTTTCATTCTTCATCTAAATTACCCCAATTTCCTTTTATCCTTCACCAGTCTCTTATTATATATAACTAATTTTCAGACTTCTCACATAGAAATATTCATGGAGAGAATTACTCTAGTTGTGGCCTAAATAAATGAGGACCTGTAAAATAACATTTTTATGAGATTTATTCATATACATATTCATTATATAATCAAATCTTTGATTATACAGATGTATATTTGTAGATGAATAGATGTTTTTCCAAAGACAACTTCCAGGTGGCCAACAGGCACATGAAAAGATGTTCAACATCACTAATAATCAGGGAAATGCAAATGAAAACCATAATGAGATATCACCTCACACCTCTCAGGTGATTATCAAAAAGTCAAAAAATAACAAATGTTGGCCATAGTGTGGATAAAAGTGAACGTTGTGCATTGTTGGTATGAATATAAATTGGTGCAGCCACTATGGAAAGAGTGTGGAGTTTCCTCGAAAAATTAAAGAATTACCATATGATCTAGCAATTCCACTTCTGGGTATTTATTCCAAAAACCTAGAAACAGTACCAAAAAATATATGTATCCCTATGTTTATTGCAGCGTTGTTTACAATTGTCAAGATATGGAAATGACCTAAATGTCCACTTACAGATTAATGGATAAAGAAGTGTAGTATATAGATACAGTGAAATATTATTCAGCCATGAAAAATGAAATCTTGTCATATGTGACAACATGGATAGACCTAGAGTGCATTATGCTAAATGAGATAAGTCAGATACAGGCATTTGCCTTATGATTTCACTTATATGTGGAATCTAAAAACAAAACAAAGCAAAGAGATTCATAGATATAGAAAACAAACTGTTCGTTGCCAGAGGGGAGGCAGGGAGCAGGTGAAATAGGTAAAGGGGATTAAGAGGTACATACTTCCATTTATAAAATACAGAAGTCACAATGATGTAATGTCAGCATAGGGACTATAGTACTAGTATTATAATAACTTTGAATGGTGGCAGATGGTAACTAGACTTATGGTGACCACTTTGAACTGTATAAAAATATTGAATCTATAAGATGTATACCTGAAACTAATATGTTGTTATATGTTAGTTGTACTTCAATAAAAAATAATCTTCAACATTTCAAAAAAAATATTTAAAAAAAGGTAAGTATTGTTTTCTAAAAGTTTCAAGGACCTAAAACATTCCTCTGCAATTTTGAAATAACCTGTAATATAAAGGCGCTATCTTCAATATTAAAAGAAAAATATGTATTTGTTCACCTTCCACAGTTGCTCTATGTACAAGGATAAATGTAGAAAAACAAAATTAATCACCACCATACAGTTTTATTGTTTTTATATGCATTTTGTGGTATATATCATTGGGTGGGGACTATGTAGGGGATGCTCTAAGAGACGTCAGGGGATAGACAGATGAAGCAAACAAAGATTTTGATCTTGAGGAGACCATTCTTGGGGGAGATAACCATGAAAATTATCACTGTGAAATGAGCTACGTGTCTGTCTCCCAGAACCGACCCTGACTATCCTATGCTAATGCTAATCCTATATTTTACTACAGTTTTAGTTGCATATTGTTGATGATGTGTAATGCTGAACATCTTTATATGTGCTTATTGGCCATCTGCATATCTTTGTGACGTATATTTTCTTTGTGAAGTATATTTTCAAATATATTACCCATTTTTTTTTAGCTTTTCTTTTTTTTTTTACATCTTTATTGGAGTATAATTGCTTTACAATGGAGTGTTAGTTTCTGCTTTATAAAAAAGTGAATCAGTTATACATATATATATATGTTCCCATATCTCTTCCCTCTTACATCTCCCTCCCTCCCACCCTCCCTATCACACCCCTCTAGGTGGTAACAAAGCACCAAGCTGATCTCCCTGTGCTATGTGGCTGCTTCCCACTAGCTATCTATTTTACATTTGGTAGTGTATATATGTCCATGCCACCCTCTCATTTGTCACAGCTTCCCCTTGCCCTTCCCCATATCCTCAAGTCCATTCTCTAGTAGGTCTGTGTCTTTATTCCTGTCTTAACCCTAGGTTCTTCATGACATTTTTTTTTCTTAAATTCCATATATATGTGTTAGCATATGGTATTTGTCTTCCTCTTTCTAACTTCACTCTGTATGACACACTCTAGGTCCATCCACCTCATTACAAATAGCTGAATTTCATTTTTTTTTATGGCTGAGTAATATTCCATTGTATATATGTGCCACATCTTCTTTATCCATTCATCTGATGATGGACACTTAGGTTGTTTCCATCTCCAGGCTATTGTAAATAGACCTGCAATGAACATTTTGGTACATGACCCTTTTTGAATTACGGTTTTCTCAGGGTATATGCCCAGTAGTGGGATTGTTGGGTCATATGGTAGTTCTATTTGTAGTTTTTTTTAAGGAAAACTGTTTTAAGGAACCTCCATACTGTTCTCCATAGTGGCTGTACCAATTCATATTCATATCCCACCAGCAGTGCAAGACTATTCGCTTCTCTCCACACCCTCTCCAGCATTTATTATTTCTAGATTTTTTGATGATGGCCATTCTGACTTGTGTGAGATGATATCTAATTGTAGTTTTGATTTGCATTTCTCTAATGATTAATGATGTTGAGCATTCTTTCATGTGTTTTTTGGCAGTCTGTATATGTTCTTTGGAGAAATGTCTGTTTAGGTCTTCTGCCCATTACTGGATTGGGTTGTTTGTTTCTTTGTTATTGAGCTGCATGAGCTTCTTGTAAATTTTGGAGATGAATCCTTTGTCAGTTGCTTCATTTGCAAATATTTTCTCCCATTCTGAGGGTTGTCTTTTGATCTTGTTTATGGTTTCCGTTGCTGTGCAAAAGCTTTGAAGTTTCATTAGGTCCCATTTGTTTATTTTTGTTTTTATTTCCATTTCTCTAGGAGGTGGGTCAAAAAGGATCTTGCTGTGATTTATGTCAGAGTGTTCTGCCTATGTTTTCCTCTAAGAGTTTGATACTTTCTGGCCTTACATTTAGATCTTTAATCCATTTTGAGATATTTTTGTGTATGGTGTCAGGGAGTGATCTAATCTCATACTTTTACATGTACCTGTCCAGTTTTCCCAGCACCACTTATTAAAGAGGCTGTCCTTTCTCCACTGTACATTCCTGCCTCCATTATCAAAGATAAGGTGACCATATGTGCGTGGGTTTATCTCTGGGCTTTCTATCCTGTTCCATTGATCTATCTTTCTGTTTCTGTGCCAGTACCATACTCTCTTGATTACTGTAGCTTTGTAGTATAGTCTGAAGTCAGGGAGCCTGATTCCTCCAGCTCCGTTTTTTATTCTCAAGATTGCTTTGGCTATTCGGGGTCTTTTTTGTTTCCATACAAATTGTGAAATGTTTTGTTCTAGTTCTGTGAAAAATGCCAGTGGTAGTTTGATAGGGATTGCATTGAATCTGTAGATTGCTTTGGGTAGTAGAGTCATTTTCACAATGTTGATTCTTCCAATCCAAGAACACGGTATATCTCTCCATCTATTTGTGTCATCTTTAATTTCTTTCTTCAGTGTCTTATAATTTTCTGCATACAGGTCTTTTGTCTCCTTAGGTAGGTTTATTCCTAGATATTTTATTCTTTTTGTTACAGTGGTAAATGGGAGTGTTTTCTTGATTTCACTTTCAGATTTTTCATAATTAATGTACAGGAATGCCAGAGATTTCTGTGCATTAATTTTTTTTTACATCTTTATTGGAGTATAATTGCTCAACAATGATGTTAGTTTCTGCTTTATAACAAAGTGAATCAGTTATACATATACATATGTTCCCATATCACATCCCTCTTGCATCTTGTTCCCTCCCACCCTCCCTATCCCACCCCTCTCGTTGGTCACAAAGCACAAGATGATCTCCCTGTGCTATGCACTGCTTCCCACTAGCTATCTATTTTACATTTGGTAGTGTATATATGTCCATGCCACTCTTCTGCTTTGTCACAGCTTACCCTTCCCCCTCCCCATATCCTCAAGTCCATTCACTAGTAGGTCTGTGTTTTTCTTCCTGTCTTACCCCTAGGTTCTTCATGACATTTTTTTTCCTTTAAATTCCATATATATGTGTTAGCATACAGTATTTGTCTTTCTCTTTCTGACTTACTTCACTTTGTATGACCGACTCTAGGTCCATCCACCTCATTACAAATAACTCAATTTCGATTCTTTTTATGGCTGAGTAATATTCCATTGTATATATGTGCCACATCTTCTTTATCTATTCATCCGATGATGGACACTTAGGTTGTTTCCATCTCCGGGCTATTGTAAATAGAGCTGCAATGAACATTTTGGTACATTGACTCTTTTTGAATTATGGTTTTCTCAGGGTATATGCCCAGTAGTGGGATTAGTGGGTCATATGGTAATTCTATTTGTAGTGTTTTTAGGAACCTCCATACTGTTCTCCATAGTGGCTGTACCAATTCACATTCCCACCAGCAGTGCAAGAGTGTTCCCTTCTCTCCACACCTTCTCCAGCATTTATTGTTTCTAGATTTTTTGATGATGGCCATTCTGACTTGTGTGAGATGATATCTAATTGTAGTTTTGATTTGCATTTCTCTAATGATTATTGATGTTGAGCATTCTTTCATGTGTTTGTTGGCAGTCTGTATATGTTCTTTGGAGAAATGTCTGTTTAGGTCTTCTGCCCATTACTGGATTGGGTTGTTTGTTTCTTTGTTATTGAGCTGCATGAGCTGCTTGTAAATTTTGGAGATGAATCCTTTGTCAGTTGCTTCATTTGCAAATATTTTCTCCCATTCTGAGGGTTGTCTTTTGATCTTGTTTATGGTTTCCGTTGCTGTGCAAAAGCTTTGAAGTTTCATTAGGTCCCATTTGTTTATTTTTGTTTTTATTTCCATTTCTCTAGGAGGTGGGTCAAAAAGGATCTTGCTGTGATTTATGTCAGAGAGTGTTCTGCCTATGTTTTCCTCCAAGTGTTTGATAGTTTCTGGCCTTACATTTAGATCTTTAATCCATTTTGAACTTATATTTGTGTATGGTGTTAGAGAGTGATCTAATCTCATACATTTACATGTCCAGTTTTCCCAGCACCACTTATTGAAGAAGCTGTCCTTTCTCCGCTGTATATTCTTGCCTCCTTTATCAAAGATAAGGTGACCATATGTGCGTGGGTTTGTCTCTGGGCTTTCTATCCTGTTCCATTTATCTATCTTTCTTTTTTTGTGCCAGTACCATACTCTCTTGATTACTTAGCTTTGTAGTATAGTCTGAAGTCAGGGAGCCTGATTCCTCCAGCTCCGTTTTTTATTCTCAAGATTGCTTTGGCTATTCGGGGTCTTTTTTGTTTCCATACAAATTGTGAAATGTTTTGTTCTAGTTCTGTGAAAAATGCCAGTGGTAGTTTGATAGGGATTGCATTGAATCTGTAGATTGCTTTGGGTAGTAGAGTCATTTTCACAATGTTGATTCTTCCAATCCAAGAACATGGTATATCTCTCCATCTATTTGTGTCATCTTTAATTTCTTTCTTCAGTGTCTTATAATTTTCTGCATACAGGTCTTTTGTCTCCTTAGGTAGGTTTATTCCTAGATATTTTATTCTTTTTGTTGCAGTGGTAAATGGGAGTGTTTTCTTGATTTCACTTTCAGATTTTTCATCAGTAGTGTATAGGAATGCCAGAGATTTCTGTGCATTCATTTTGTATCCTGCTACCTTACCAATTTCATTGATAAGCTGTAGTAGTTTTCTGGTAGCATATTCAGGATTCCCTATGTATAGTATCATGTCATCTGCAAACAGTGATAGGTTTACTTCTTCTTTTCCGATTTGGATTCCTTTTATTCTCTGATTGCTGTGGCTAAAACGTCCCAAACTAAGTTGAATAAGAGTGGTGAGAGTGGGCAAACTTGTCTTGTTCCTGATCTTCGTGGAAATGCTTTCAGTTTTTCACCATTGAGGACGATGTTGGCTGCCGGATTGTCATATATGGCCTTTATTATGTTGAGGAAAGTTCCCTCTATGCCTACTTTCTGCAGGGTTTTTTTTTTTTTTTTTCTTTTTGCGGTATGCGGGCCTCTCACTGTTGTGTCCTCTCCCGTTGCGGAGCACTGGCTCCATACGTGCAGGCTTAATGGCCATGTCTCACAGGCCCAGCTGCTCTGTGGCATGTGGAATCTTCCTGGACTGGGGCATGATCCTGTGTCCCCTGCATCGGCAGGCAGACTCTCAACCACTGTGCCACTAGGGAAGCCCTCTGCAGGGTTTTTATCATACATGGGTGTTGAATTTTGAGGAACCTTTCTCTGCATCTATTGAGATGATCATATGGTTTTTCTCCTTCAATTTGTTAATATGTTGTATCACGTTGATTGATTTGCATATACTAAAGAATCCTTGCATTCCTGGGATAAACCCCACTTGATCATGGTGTATGATCCTTTTAATGTGCTGTTCGATTGTGTTTGCTAGTGTTTTGTTGAGGATTTTTGTATCTCCGTTCATCAGTGATATTGGCCTGTAGTTTTCTTTCTTTGTGACATCCTTGTCTGGTTTTGCTATCAGGGTGATGGTGGCCTCGTAGAATGAGTTTGGGAGTGTTCCTTCCTCTGCTATATTTTGGAAGAGTTTGAGAAGGATAGGTGTTAACTCTTCTCTAAATGTTTGATAGAATTCGCCTGTGAAGCCATCTGGTCCTGGGCTTTTGTTTGTTGGAAGATTTTTAATCACAGTTTCAATCCCACTGCTTGTGATTGGTCTGTTCCTATTTTCTATTTCTTCCTGATTCAGTCTTGGCAGGTTGTGCGTTTCTAAGAATTTGTCCATTTCTTCCAGGTTGTCCATTTTATTGGCATAGAGTTGCTTGTAGTAATCTCTCATGATCTTTTGTATTTCTGCAGTGTCAGTTGTTACTTCTCCTTTTTCATTTCTCATTCTATTGATTTGAGTCTTCTGCCTTTTTTTTCTTGATGAGTCTGGCTAATGGTTTATCAATTTTGTTTATCTTCTCAAAGAACCAGCTTTTAGTTTTATTGATCTTTGTTATCATTTCCTTCATTTCTTTTTCATTTATTTCTGATCTGATCTTTATGATTTCTTTCCTTCTGCTAACTGTGGGGGTTTTTTTGTTCTTCTTTCTCTAATTGCTTTAGGTGCAAGGTTAGGTTGTTTATTCAAGATGTTTCCTGTTTCTTAAGGTAGGATCATATTGCTATAAACTTCCCTCTTAGAGCTGCTTTTGGTGCATCCCATAGGTTTTGGGTCGTCGTGTCTCCATTGTCATTTTTTTCTAGGTAATTTTTGCTTTCCTGTTTGATTTCTTCAGTGATCACTTTGTTATTAAGTAGTGTATTGTTTAGCCTCCATTTGTTTGTATTTTTTACAGATCTTTTCCTGTAACTGATATCTAGTCTTATAGCGTTGTTGTCGGAAAAGATACTTGATACAATTTCAATTGTCTTAAATTTACCAAAGCTTGACTTATGACCTATCCTGGAGAATGTTCCATGAGCACTTGAGAAAAATGTGTATTCTGTTGTTTTTGGATGGAATGTCCTATAAATATCAATGAAGTCCATCTTGTTTAATGTATCATTTAAAGCTTGTGTTTCCTTATTTATTTTCACTTTGGATGATCTGTCCATGGGTGAAAGTGGAGTGTTAAAGTCCCCTACTATGAATGTGTTACTGTCGATTTCCCATTTTATGGCTGTTAGTATTTGCCTTATGCATTGAGGTGCTCCTATGTTGGGTGCATAAATATTTACAATTGTTATATCTTCTTCTTGGATCGATCCCTTGATCATTATGTAGTGTCCTTCTTTGTCTCTTCTAATAGTCTTTTTTTTTTTTTAATTAATTTATTTAGGGCAGTGTTGAGTCTTCGTTTCTGTGCGAGGGTTTTCTCTAGTTGTGGCAAGTGGGGACCACTCTTCATTGCAGTGCACGGGCCTCTCACTATCATGGCCTGTCTTGTTGTGGAGCACAGGCTGCAGACTCGCAGGCTCAGTAGTTGTGGCTCACGGGCCTAGGTGCCCCGTGGCATGTGGGATCTTCCCAGACCAGGGCTCGAACCCGTGTCCCCTGCATTAGCAGGCAGATTCTCAACCACTGCGCCACCAGGGAAGCCCCAATAGTCTTTATTTTAAAGTCTATTTTGTCTGATATGAGACTTGCTACACCAGCTTTCTTTTGGTTTCCATTTGCATGGAATATCTTTTTCCATCCCCTTACTTTCAGTCTGTATGTGTCTCTAGGTCTGAAGTGGGTCTCTTGTAGACAGCATATATATGGGTGTTATTTTTATATCCATTCAGCCAGTCTGTGTCTTTTGGTGGGAGCATTTAATCCATTTACATTTAAGGTAATTATCGATATGTATGTCCCTATTCCCATTTTCTTAATTGTTTTGGTTTTGTTATTGTAGGTATTTTCCTTCTCTTGTGTTTCTTGCCTAGAGAAGTTCCTTTATCATTTGTTGTAAAGCTGGTTTGGTGGTGCTGAACTCGCTCAGGTTTTGCTTATCTGTAAAGGTTTTAATTTCTTCATCAAATCTGAATGAGATCCTTGCTGTGTAGAGTAATCTTGGTTGTAGGTTTTTCTCCTTCATCACTTTAAATATGTCCTGCCAGTCCCTTCTGGCTTGCAGGGTTTCTGCTGAAAGATCAGCTGTTAACCTTATGGGGATTCCCTTGTGTGTTATTTGTTGTTTTTCCCTTGCTGCTTTTAATATGTTTTCTTTGTATTTAATTTTTGACAGTTTGATTAATATGTGTCTTGACATATTTCTCCTTGGATTTATCCTGTATGGGACTCTCTGTGTTTCCTGGACTTGATTAACTATTTCCTTTCCCATATTAGGGAAGTTTTCAACTATAATCTCTTCAAATATTTTCTCATTCCCTTTCTTTTTCTCTTCTTCTTCTGGAACCCCTATAATTCAAATGCTGGTGCGTTTAATGTTGTCCCAGAGGTCTCTGAGAATGTCTTCAGTTCTTTTCATTCTTTTTCTTTATTCTGCTCTGCAGTAGTTATTTCCACTATTTTATCTTCTAGGTCACTTATCCGTTTGTCTGCCTCAGTTATTCTGCTATTGATCCCATGTAGAGTATTTTTAATTTCATTTATTGTGTTGTTCATCGCTGCTTGTTTCATCTTTAGTTTTTCTAGGTCTTGTTAAATGTTTCTTGCATTTTGTCCATTCTATTTCCAAGATTTTGGATCATCTTTACTATCATTATTCTGAATTCTTTTTCAGATAGACTGCCTATTTCCTCTTCATTTGTTAGGTCTGGTGGGTTTTTATCTTGCTCCTTCATCTGCTGTGTGTTTTTCTGTCTTCTCATTTTGCTTATCTTACTGTGTTTGGGGTCTGCTGTTTGCAGGCTGCAGGTTCGTAGTTCCCATTGTTTTTGGTGTCTGTCCCCAGTGGCTAAGGTTGGTTCAGTGGGTTGTGTAGGCTTCCTGGTGGAGGGGACTAGTGCCTGTGTTCTGGTGGATGAGGCTGGATCTTTTCTTTCTGGTGGGCAGGTTCACGTCTGGTCGTGTGTTTTGGGGTGTCTGTAGAGTTATTATGATTTTAGGCAGCCTCTCTGCTAATGGGTGGGGTTGTGTTCCTGTTTTGCTAGTTGTTTGGCATAGGGTGTCCAGCACTGTAGCTTGCTGATCGTTGAGTGAAACTGGCTGCTAGTGTTGAGATGGAGATCTCTGGGAGATTTTCTCCATTTGATATTATGTGGAGCTGGGAGGTCTCTTGTGTACCAGTGTCCTTAACTTGGCTCTCCCACCTCAGAGGCACAGCACTGACTCCTGGCTGCAGCACTAAGAGCCTTTCATCCACATGGCTCAGAATAAAAGGGAGAAAAAGTAGAAAGAAGGAAGGAAGGAAGGAAGGAAAGACAGAAAGAAAGAATGAAAGAAAGGAAGGAAGGAATGATGGAAGGAAGGAAGGAAGGAAGAAAGAAAGAAAGAAAGAAGATAAAATTAAATAAAGTAAGATAAAATAAAATAAAGTTTTTTAAATAAGAATTATTAAGAAAGGAATTAAAAAAAAAAAAGGATGGACAGAGCCCTAGGACAAATGGTGAAAGCAAAGCTACACAGACAAAATCTCACACAGAAGCACACACATACACACTCACATAAAGAGGAAAAGGGGAAAAAATGATAAATCTTGCTCTCAAAGTCTACCTCCTCAATTTGGGATGATTCGTTGTCTATTCATGTATTCCACAGTTGCAGGGTATATCAAGTTGATTGTGGAGTTTTAATCTGCTGCTTCTGAGGCTGCTGGGAGAGATTTCCCTTTCTCTCCTTTGTTCTCACAGCTCCCAGGGGCTCAGCTTTGGATTTGGCCCTGCCTCTGCATGTAGGTCGCTGGAGGGCGTCTCTTCTTCGCTCAGACAGGACAGGGCTAAAGGAGCAGCTGCTTCGGGGGGGTCTGGCTCACTCAGGCCGGGGGGAGGGAGGGGTGCGGATGCAGGGTGAGCCTGCAGCGGCAAAGGCCAGCGGGACGTTGCACCAGCCTGAGGCGCACCATGCGTTCTCCCGGGGAAGTTGTACCTGGATCCTGGGACCCTGGCAGTGGTGGGCTGCACAGGCTCCCCGGAAGGGAGGTGTGGAGAGTGACCTGTGCTCGCACACAAGCTTCTTGGTGGTGGCAGCAGCAGCCTTAGCGTCTCATGCCCATCTCTGGGGGCCGTGCTGATAGCTGCGGCTCGTGGCCGTCTCTGGAGTGCCTTTAAGCAGTGCTCTTAATCCCCTCTCCTTGTGCACCAGGAAACAAAGAGGGAAGAAAAAGTCTCTTGCCTCTTCGGCAGGTCCAGACTTTTCCCGGACTCCCTCCTGGCTAGCCGTGGTGCACTGGCCCCCTTCAGGCTGTGTTCATGCAGCCAACCCCATTCCTGTCCCTGCATTCCGACCGAAGCCCGAGCCTCAGCTCCCAGCCTTGCCTGCCCCGGCGGCGGGTGAGCAGACAAGCCTCTCGGGCTGGTGAGTGCCGGTCAGCACCGATCCTCTGTGCGGCAATCTCTCCGCTTTGCCCTCCGCACCCCTGTTGCTGTGCTCTCCTCCGCGGCTCTGAAGCTTCCCCCTCCGCCACCCGCAGTCTCCACCCGTGAAGGGGCTTCCTAGTGTGTGGAAACCTTTCCTCCTTCACAGCTCCCTCCCACTGGTGCAGGTGTCGTCCCTATCCTTTTGTCTCTGTTTATTCTGTTTTCTTTTGCCCTACCCAGGTACGTGGGGAGTTTCTTGCCTTTTGGGAGGTCTGAGGTCTCCTGCTAGCGTTCGGTAGGTGTTCTGTAGGAGTTGTTCCACGTGTAGATGTATTTCTGGTGTATCTGTGGGGAGGAAGGTGATCTCCGCATTTTACTCTTTCGCCATCTTCCCTGATCCCCCTACCCATTTTTAAGATAGGGTTGTTGGTCGGTTTTTTTTTTTTTCCAACTGAAAGTTTATATATTCTGAATACAAGTCTTTTCACATGTGTGTTTCATAAATATATTCTCCTAGTCTCTGCTGTGTCTTTTTATTTTCTGCACAGTGGAATGGAACTTTTTTGGGGGAATACATTAATATGCACTTTTTCTTTTTTGCATTTCTTGGTGCTTCATGCCCATTCTAGTCTTCAAGAGGCACTTGTTCATCTCAGGTAGAATTATTATTTTTGCATCAGGAATGAAAAATAAAGATGGTGTCAGTATGTAGCTTTTCATATATGGAAGAAAATTACGTCAGTCTCCAGAAAACAGTCTAAAGCCTTGTTCAGAGTTTTTTAACTCCTACTAATTCATCAAAGAATCAATCCTGGACTTCTATAAGATATAAACTCTTAAAGCCATGAATAAAAATCCTGCCTTCCTTCCAAAGAGAATGTACTTGAGAATGTGAATAATTTGACACAGCGTTCATCCAAGTCCAGAGGAGAGAGGAATCAGAGAGCTCACACCTACAGTCTTGGCAAACTATGGGAAGAGTTTCAGGGAAAGCATGCCAATAAGCAAGAACATCCTGATGTCCTATCCAGACTGAAGTCCTGTGGACACCAAAGTAGAGAGGAAAGCAATCATCACTGGGGTTTTTGTCTTTTATCACAATCGTAACTTTGGCAGGGACCATTCCACTGATAGTTCAGTCCCAACCTAGGGTAATTACAGTAGAAACTGTAACAGTAGCATGGGTGTGACTGATTGAAGAGAGTGAAAAAGAACCCAAATTAGCATCCCTAGCATCCTTCTGTTCCTTTAGGTTTTGAAAATGTCTTAGTAATTCTTAAGCAACTTTGGAGTTGGGATGGAGATCAGATGTCAGGAATGTAGCAGAGATTGGACAAGGGTTGTCAAAAGCTACAAGGTGGGCCATCCAGACCTGAGAACAGTTGAATTCATGGATAGAGATTGTTGGGATGGGGTCCAGTCCACATAAGGAGACGGTCAAGCTGTTTAGGAGAACCACCAGTGCAGAGAACCCTCTTCCACTAGCTGTAGCAGTATCAGAGGATTACAGGTCTCCCAAGAATGCTGCCAGCCTGATGTCACCTCAGATGTCATCAGTATAGGAACTAGCTCAGTCACTCACTCTGCAATCTAGACCATCAAAGCACAGAAGATATCCATAAGCATCTGTAGTGTCCTTGCCTCTGACCACTATGTCATCTACAGTCTCGGATATAATTTGAGAGAAGTAAAGGGATATGGAGAAAACATGGCAGACTGAGAATTTGTCTGAAAGACTCTGAGTCAGCAAAGTGTGACTAAACCACAGGCAGGGAAGTGGTTAGAACTCCTCCCACCCTAACATTACAAAGGAGATGTAGTGGGTACAGGGGAAAGATTAAATTTGTAATCGGCTCTTAATGGTTTGCTGGATAATTTCTGAACTCTCCACGTTTGCTTGGACAACTATGTAATCTATGAATTTTTAGCTCTTGAATTTTAACTATTAGGAATAAGCCAGACACAAAATGTAAAGAACAGCTTTCTGAGCTTCCTCTCTCCTGATCGCTAGTCTTTCTCTTTTGATGTAGTGCCTTCTGCTTCCCACATCCAGCTTTCACGGTAGAAATTTTAAAATCTTAATTCATTCTTTCCTTATCAGGACAAGGGGGACGAGGTGTGAGACTGACTTAATGCAACTCTCCCAGTGCTTTAAAGCACCTCTGACTCCTTAGCTCAGCCAGACCCATCCTCCTCATCAGTGGTGATTTTATTCCTTTTCTCAGTCAAGTTTCCTCTACTGTTCCCTTGTGCGCATTTGGATCCAGATTATGAACATGGATCAAGATCCATCTCCATTCACATAATATGATGGCTTGCCTTCTGTTTAAATATCCCTTAACATTTTTTTTGATAGCAGAATTTTTTTATTCAACTCTGAGAAACATTGGTTCCTTTTTTTAAAAAAAAAAATTTATCTGAGTATAGTTGATTCACAATGCTGCGTTAGTTTCAGGTATACAGCAAAGCGAATCAGCTACACACATACACATATCCACTTCTTTTTTTTTAAGATTCTTTTCCCATATAGGCCACCACAGAGCATTGAGTAGAGTTCCCTGTGCTACACAGCAGGCTCTTATTAGTTATGGATCCTATATATAGTAGTGTGCACATGTCAGTCCCAATCTCCCAATCCATCCCCCCCGCCGCCGCAATCCCCTGGTAACTACAAGTTTGTTTTCCACATCCATGACTCTACCTCTGTTTTGTAAATAAGCTCACCCTTACCCTTTTTTTTTTAGATTCCACATATAAGCAACACTACAGGATATTTGTCTGTCTGACCCACTTCTCTCAGTATGACAATCTGTAGGTCCAACCATGTTTGCTGCAATAATAATAATAATAATCCCTTAATGTTTTCATAACACTTTATAACATTTGTAAAGTTTTCCCAAAGGAGCTATTTGCTGAAATCCCAAAGAGGACCACTAGGGTCCTAACAAGAATCTGGGTCTGGGCTCACTGAAACTAGTCTGTTACTGTTTTCTTTTGGCCTGTTCTCACGTCTTTTTGTCAACAACAGGAAATTAGATTGCTGTCCAAACCAATGGAAGACTAACCCTAAGAAATCTAGAGTGAGGTCAGTTGATAAAAACATATGTCAAGAATAAAATAGTGCAGACTAGAAACTACCTCTCTTCCCTTCCAACATGGGGAATCCCCTATTATATGCCTGTGATACTTAATACAGAACACTGTAGTGACCAGGTGTTTCCTCAATGAAGTCTCCATGCTAGAGACATGCATTTCCAAACACCTTGATTGAGTTTCCTGGCAAGCATTCATGCAAGTAAATATGTCAAGATTACCTTCATTGATGTGAAAGACTATAGGGAGACCCACTAATGGTAGGGTATTACCTTCTAATAACCACAGTGTTTACACTTATCATCCAGAAAGACAGAGAACCAGGCTGTTCCATTAAGCTGTCAATCAGAACTTATGAAGAACAGACTGTGTATTACCAGTTTAAATGTAACAAGGCATGAAAATTATAGGATTTTGAGAATGCTAGTCATTCTCTTCCTCTAAAAAGAAGATTCAAGAAATTATTTTTTCTGAAGTCTTGAATATTTAGGCTCCCACAGGCTATTCATTTTTGTGCTTTTACAGTCATGTTTCCAGAAAAAGAGATATAGCTTGATCTCTTACATTTCTATAGTACTTTACAGTTTATAAGGCACTTGTATGTACACAACCTGCTTTCTAAATGATATTCTCTACAAAATATTTCCTCATCGCAGAACCGCAAATTCTAAAGATGTTTCTCAGAAGACTATTAGCTTTCAGAATAACAAATCAAATTTGCAATTTTTATAATGTTGCAAAGACATTTTGAATGTTTTTAGTGCATATTTGTATGACTTTGAGAAGAGCTAGAGTATTTTAAGTAACACTGTTAACTACTAATTTTTGGAGAAAAACAAGTTAATGGAGCAATAGGGTTTATTTGGTATAATAAGGCATTTCTGTCCATTATTTATAATTTTATTGGGAAATATGGGCTAATGCAAACAATTTTCATATATGAATAAAACATAAGGCAGAGTAGTAATTAATATAAAAGGATTCAACAGCACATAAAGGTGGTTAATATATCTACCTCTTCATATATCAATGCCAGTTATATTTCCTTGGAAGACACTAAAGATCAAAAATCAAGCCCGATCTTTAGTTTCATTCTCAGTTAACTTGAAGGTTTGCATAAAAAAGGAAATCAGGTTGACTGTGAACAAGGAGAATGAATAGCTCAGATAAAAAAGATCAAGAGGGAAAAGTATACAGGAGGGAAAGTGGAAATATGTCAGCTTGCTTGGCAGCAAAAAAGGTCTCCTTTAACGACTCCAAGTGGAACAATTTCTCCTACCTTGTCACAATGGAAGTTTGAGAGGAACATCAGTTACTTATGAAGGAGGCTGTAGGATCTTCAGAAGCTTTGATAGAAAAAGAAGTGATTATCTGGTGTGATAGAGAGGAAAGGAAGAATTAGAGGAGTTGTCAAAGTAATGTCCTGGTAGCACTGCTACTTGAACAGGAATTTTAGTGAGGTTCTTTTGGATGTATGGAAATAGGACTTACTGGTTTGTTCAAGACAGGCAGATGCAGATACTATTCAAAAAGGGACAGAGTTCCCATGGGAAGAACAAGAAATGGAGCAGAACCAGAAAATCATCATAACTGGAACTGGGTTCATGTCCCCTTGATGGAACTCAGCACAGGACTGTGTGGATTATCATCACAGTAATGCTTTATCTTTCATGATAATGTCTATAGCTGTGATCTCACTCTTTATATGTCTTCTCTTCCCCACATCCCTTTAATCTAAATGTTTTCTCTAGCTCACAGCTTCATTTTGCTCTTAGTTATAGCTTCTTCATAGACCCATACTTTGTGCATTTGTGGGAGGCCATTCTTCAGCTCTCTTTCACAAATGTCCCAATTAGCCTGCCAGATAAATTCATACAACCTTTGGGCTAAGCAGCTGTGACTTGGAGAAAGAGTGAAGACACATGGTTAGCTTGGCCTGGCTCTCCAGCAAGGGCTGTGGGTGGGGTAGATTTCCTTAGAAGGGCTATAGGCATTGTGTGTATTAAGATGGATAAACCTAGAAAAAGACATACCTGAGAACACTATTGGCTTTCTTACTTGCCTGTGATATCTGAACTTCTGCTTGTATCTCTTGTGGTATTCTTCTAAGCTTTATATTTCCACATAATACTCTTTTCACTTCAAGGACTATGCCTGTTGGTATCAAGAACTTGAAAATATGAGAAAATACTCCGACGGATGAATGAATGAATGTTTTTCCACAATCTTGTCTAATAGATTAATTGATAATAGTGCTTACTGTACCACATTCTTCTGCCAAGCTGTCTTTTATATGGTTGCTGCTTCATAACACTCTGAATTATTATTGTGTTTCTTTTCTTGGGTATCCTGTTGTCATTTGAAGCTAATTTTAAAAACTTTGTTTCTGGTTAGGTTGCTTGTATTCCAATTCTTTGTTTTCAGTGATTAGTTTTGGTCATGTGAATGCTGTCAAAATGACGCTGATTAAGATACTGATATAGTCAAAATAAAGTTAAAGTCTAAATCATAACCAATTATTACAGACAGGTGGAGTGGAGGCCCTTTGCTAACCAAGAAGGACTTTTTTAAAAAAATTGATGAGAAAATTGTTTTACTGCATGTTAGTGCTGCATATGGACTTTTTTGAATAACCTGCATAATTGAGTCATTCTCTTCTTAATGAGTCACAGTACAAGAGCTATGCAGCATAGTGTTTATACTCACTGTTAGTACCATATTACCAGCTAAATTGTTGGAGTATCTTTTTTTTGGCAGATGACCTAATCATCATTTAATTGTGCCATACTAAGCTACAAAATTGCTCATGATCTCTTGCATGCCTTTCACATAAGAAATGAAGAATTAGCAGAGTATACATTTGTAGTATATGCTAAGAATTTTTAATAAGGTAGAGTGGAAACAATTCTGGGAGGATACAATTTATTATAGATTGGGATTTAGACAAATACAAGTGTGGCAAGGGAAATAGACTTTGGTATTTAAAGGCTGTTACTCTGAAGTGGAGCTTTGTGCCTACCAGCTTACCTTTTTCTTTGTAAGATACTCTGAATTCTGCCTTATAGTTAAAATGCTGCCATGAGAAAATCAATTCAAGTTTTTCTAGTCAAGTAAATTTATTAAACAAGTAATTATTGATTGGGAATAAAATCTGGCAAAATTTTCCAAGATTATGTCCTTTAGAATATACTTGCACATTCAAAAAATACTATAAATCGCATGGCCTGTGAAACTCTTAGTAACATGAACTAGAAAAAAAAAAGAACTTGAATCATGGCTGTAATGCGTTAGCCAAATTGAAACTAAAGAAAGCTCTGACTTGACCATTAAAAAGTTTATGTTTCATGCCATTTTTGCATCTAGCTTCAAAGTTCTTGGAAATTGATAGGAAAGTCAATATGCTTTTTCTTCTTCCAAAGCATGTTGCCACATATCTTTCTGTTTCCTGTGATGAGTCAAGGAAGGAGTTGGAAATAAGCTCAAAATTATTCATTCTTTATGCTACAGTATACTAAGCCAGAGATTCTTCGTGCAATAGGCACATTATATGCCATTTAAAAACTGATGTATCCCATGTTTTATTCCAGGAAATTATTAAACACAGATTCAGCCGTGAAGCTAATATTAGCGGTGAATAATAGCAAGAGCAATGCCATTCCATTCCCTGGACTATTGCTCCAAACACTAAATCAATCTCAATAAAATGTCCTAAAGACATTTCACGTGTCCTAAGAGGAATGAATAACCTATTAGCTTATTCGAGATGAGAGTTAAGTCTGCCACATGTTAAATCTACCTCTAACGTTTGAGCTGAATTTTTAAACAGAACAAAACAAAATCTGACGTTAGAGTAAATACTGTAAAGGAACGATTGAATAATTCAGGTAAGGGAGATTTCTTCCTAAATTTTAGATTTTGGAGAACAGACCTCTTTTCATAGGGTTCCAATTGACAAATGTCAGTTCAAAACTCACTCTATTCAAGGCAAAAAGAAGGTGTTATATAGAAGAAAGTAACTAAAACAATGTAGCTGTAATCTAAATACATGAAAATAATTTATGGGACAATAAACTAAACAAACAACCTTTCTAATCTGGCAACTATAAAATTCAATGAGAAGGAACACATGTTGAATTTTTAGCCTCTTGGTTGTCATATATAGACAGCCATGTCACATACAGGATTGAAATCACTCAATGTAGAGTTTCAGTGTTCATATAGCAATGAAAAAAAGGAAAGCAATTATTTCAATTACAGAAGTTCATGTTACCAAAATTTGGATGTATATTTTGTATTCAGTAAACTAGCATCATAAATATACATATCAAGTTGGTTGGAGGTACTGTTGATCAAACATAAGGGAATAGTGTAATAAGGAAATTATGTGATTTTTTTTTTTTACGTCAACATTTTTCTGAGCCTTAGTTTCCTCACTGAGTTGTTGTGAAACTTCCATGGCGTTGAACCCAGCGCCTGACATGTAAAATATTCTCAGCAATGGTTAACTATTATTACAAGTAGTCTCTTTCTCTCATATAAGTTTATTGACCTCCTTTTATATTTTCATATGAATGTTTCAATGTCCTCTAAGGTATAAATATTAAGTTTTTTATAGCTTCTTCCAGTTTATTCTTAAGAATTGATAGCAGTGATGAAAGATAAGAATGCATATGTAGGCACAGCAAAAATGGAAAGTTCAGAAACTAGGAAAATTTATTAATATATTTACTTTTCCTTTTATTCTTGTTTTTGAAACAGGATGAATTGTCAGCCTCTTAGTTGTCATATATAAATAGCCATGTTGCACATACAGAATTGAAATCACTCAATGTAGGGTTTCACCATTCATACAGCAATGAGAAAAAGGAAAGCAATTTGAAATTATTTCAATTATAGAAGTGCACGTTGCCAAAATTTGATGTATATTTTGTGTTCAGCAAACTAGTATAAATGTATCAAGTTTGTTGGTGGTCCTGGAGGTGTCTCTATTAACTGCCTTAACCATTTTTTCTTTTTTTTGGTTTATCTTACCACAGAGTTGTGGTAAAGATCAACTATTGAAAAGATATTTTATTGTTACTTACCAGTCCCTTTGGTGCATGTGAGTGACAGTCAAGTATCATTTTAAACTAGATATGATTTTTTTTTCTAAAAGCAATTCAGATTCTATTTGTTGGAATTATGCTGTATATCAGATATGATGAAATAAAATACTTTATTTCTTTGGAAAGAAGGATAAATTATAAATGCAAAGTTTATGTAGTATTTATTTTATAAAATCATTTTGACTTGGAAGTATTTGCAAACTAAGATTTCTCCACACTATTAATTTTATTATTTTTATGTACAAAGCTAAACTGGGAAAAAAGTGAAAAATAATTCTCACTAACAAGGAATGGAATTATTATTGATACATCAAAATAAGCCAAATGTTAGAATAGTTAGCCGAAGTTAATAAAAGGATAATAATTTCATTAAAACACACTTTCTATGTATAAAAACTCTCAAATATTCATTTTAGTAAGCAAAATAAAAATCATTACTGTTATTGAATTTTCATATAATATATATTTATAAATAATTTGTGTGTTTTTAAATAAAGCTATAATTTTATGTATGTAAAACACAA
The DNA here is from genome assembly GCF_008692025.1 of Phocoena sinus. Lineage (NCBI taxonomy): Eukaryota > Metazoa > Chordata > Mammalia > Artiodactyla > Phocoenidae > Phocoena > Phocoena sinus. The sequence goes on along the minus strand of NC_045765.1, from coordinate 98,881,226 downwards.
TTATTACTCTGAACAACTTATTACATTTTAAAATACAGAGGAGGATTTAAACTATTATTTCTCTGAAAGAAACTTCACATTGCATTTATTGATCCAATGTAATTGGTTTGGTTTTAAGTCAATAATTTTCTATAACAAAACAAGAATTAAAATTTTTCTTCCATAAACTGCATTTTAGAATTTATTGCAGATATTAAAAAAATCTTTAATTTTCCACAAATTTGCTTCTCTAGTAAATTTAAAATTATTAATAAACAAAAGTACTTGATAAAATTAAATTCAACTATTTAGGTTGCAAGAGTCTTAGAAAATCCATTTTTGAGGTATATCTCACAAGAACAACAATTTAGCTGGTAATTCCCTATTACATTCAAATTGTTAAAACAGCTGTTTTGCTGTTTTTCTTTTTTAATAAATCCTCCTAGATGATCAACATTTCTTTGTATAGTTTAAGTGTATATTTTCATAATTTACTTAATTTATCATACTTATGATCAATTTAGATTTTTCTGTTTAAGACATAAAATAGAAAATATCAAATAACTTGGCACTACCTATTAGAAAGTAAATTAAAATGAAATAAATGCAATAATTTTGATGGCCTTATACTTTCAAAATAGGATTAAAATCTAATATTCTGTACGTGAAAAATCTAATTTAAGGTCCTAACCCACGGATTAAACTCTTACTAGAAGGTTCCTTTGATTTCAGGAAAAAAGGATTATTATTTCTGAAGAAATGAATTTTATTTTTTCCTCTGGAAAATTCTAAATGTGCAGATGACCAGCTAATCTAATTAAAGAGATAATCTGACCTCAGTTTACCTGATTTATTTGACTTCTCATGTGAATTCTCCAGTCTTGTTTTTTTCCTATAACCTAAGCCACAAAAATATTATGAGAATTAGTAAAAACAAATCAGTAATTTGAGAGCATAGATTTTTTCAGGATAATCCTCTCTATGGTACTATATTTGGCAGATGTTGTTGCCCAATAAAAATATTTTCACTTATGCTACGTATTTTTTAAATTGTGTTTCACATTCTAGATCTGTGATTTGTGTGTGTGTGAAACACTGCTCTCTTAGTAGCATAGTTGTCATTGTTTATAACATTGATTCTTAGTTGTAACTTAGATTCTTTTGATAAGCCTCCAATCTCATCTGTACTATCAGACTTCAAAAAATCAGCCTGGAGATTTGGATGTTGATTCTGGACATTAAAGAGTTGTCCAGATTTTGCCAGTTCCAAGGGGAATTTCTTTTTCTTAGAGGTGAGTGAATAGATTCTATCTACTAGGAGAGAGAGTATAAACATTTGAGAAGAGATAAGCATTTGAGTAATATACAGCAGTGAGGCATATGATTACAGCTATGATGGGCAAAGTGAAATGTCAGTTTGATTCCCTTTCTAATTTTCTCTCTTCCTCCTTTGCATATAAAAAGAAAAAATATAAACTAATATTCCTAGAGTAATACTGTAATTTATTTTATATCATTTATCTTTCATGTTAACTGGTATATTTGCCAAATCGGATTGCAGACATATAAACCAAAACCACTTTGCAGAATATATATTTATTAGAATATTCAGGATTGCAAAAGATATTAAATATCTTGTGCATGGAGAGAGAAATGGAGAGGTGGCTTGAAGCTAAGGAAGGTCATCCCAGGGTACAATCAAAGAAAAGGAATGGCCCTTGACTACTTTCCCCTCTCCTTTTCAAGAAAATCCCTCTTTAGTTCATTTCTTTTCCCTGTGGTCAGGTTGGCTGCATCTCCAAACACTTGTAAGTACTGTATATTCTGACATATCCTGAAGTCATACATTAGCACCTTTTCATTCAGCAAAGAGTGAGAACAGATATCTTTTGGCAGCTGACAGCAGGGAGCAGGCAGAAAGAAGGGGAAGGAAACTGGAGGACGGGATCACTGGGGTGGCCTAGTGGCTAGCAGGACTAATGCACCAGCTGTGAATAACCCTTTTTTGCCTATCTACCCAGCAGATGTCTCTCTGTCATTGCCGTGTCCTCAAGCTATCCTGGTAAATCATTTGCTCATTGCAACTGAGGCACAAATGTGGCAATTGAACCTCTTCACAGCTCAAAATTGTTGATGTGTACACGGAGGAGGGCCCTGTGGTTGTACCGTACCCTGGCAGAAGCGGGGAGGAGCTTAGGGGGAGGCACCAGAGAAAGAGAATGAGGAAAAGGACGCAGGAGCCAGAGAATGTAGTGAAATGTCAAGGTTACCTTGTTTTGCCTGGAGAATTAAAAGGAAGGGCATAGCAATGTCTGCCTCTATTTAGTCTTTTGACTCTCTTAAACTGAAGCAGCCCCTTGCTGCCCTGCTAGATATACGTATCACTTTGAAAGATTAAAAAATGAAGAATGCAATGATCTGTATTGTGTATATGCTTTATTCTGTGGACAGAATGTTAATAAATATACCGTGAGCCTGCGAAGTTCGCCAATATAAATAGTGTGGCATTTCAAAGTCTGTCAGTAAATGTAATTGAATTTTTCAATGTAAAAATACAGTTCAGTTATAAATTGGAGTCATGCTTGACATTAGTTGGGCATTAGAAGACATTAATTAGACACTGCTCACTTCTCTCTGGTTTCTTCATATTAAATGAAATTATCGGAAAAGAGAAATTTGCAAGCATGCAATTTAGAGATTTTTATTCACAAAAACAAGTTGCCTGGTAATTTTTAGCGGAGGAATAAATGCTTTTTTTTTTTTTTTTTTTCAAAAACCTTGTCAGTGAGCTGTCTAAAACGTGCCCTTCCCAATATGAACACAATACAGAAAAGCTAATCCATTTTAATACTTTGTAATGATAATAAGCTACAGTGAACAAGTAGCCTAGGGAAAAGATAGTAGTAGTCACCTTTAAACAGAAAGAGGAGAATAGCAAGTAATTGTACATTTTTACACTAGGCTGATGACAACATTTCCTGTGACTTTGAACTTACTTCGGCTGTCACCAGCCTGGCAAATATTCTGCATATCAATCAGACAGTTGTATTTCTTGCATGACATTTACCGCATAATGTAGACATTTACTTATGTGATCCTTGTATGTAAGCACACTGTTTATATGTAAATTATTGTGTTCCTCCATGCTACAGATGCTGCATGTAGAACTGTTACGACATTTAGATCTCAATACTGCATACAATTTTCATTTATTGCTATTATTCTTGCTTAAATCTGTTTTCCTCCTTCTTTGGCATGGTTCACCCCTGAGTGTGTGGTTTATGGGGTTGTGCAGTGGTATCTGTGTGTTTTCCAGCAGTTAATTCTATTTCTGGAAACTCAGTCCATTAGAAAAATCTAATTTTTCTTGAGGATTTGTCATGTTATTTCTTGTTTCATGTTTAACAAAATATTGTAGTTAATTACCACAAAAAGAAGTATATCCAGCTATTGACTTAATTTGAGTAATTTTAATGTATCCTGGGCATGTTTGTGTAGTTTTTTAGTTCCTGTTACCTTGATTTTGGGGGGAAATATTATTTGGGGGGAGCAGATGTTTTAAGTTTTCAATTTAAAATTTCTAAGTATCTAGGACCTATTCTCATTAGCTTCCTTCCAAAGAGCTTATTCTTTAAATATTTTAAATTACTTTTTCTGAAATAAATCAAGTATCCCCACATGGCATAATGTATGTTACTCATAAATATCTTTATTGATACCATTTTCTAGCTGGATTCCTCTCCAAGGTAAGCTGTTTTTAAATTTAATTTTTATTTTATATTGGGATATAGTTGATTTAACATGTTGTGTTAGTTTATTGTACAGCAAAGTTGTTTAGTTATACATATATCCATTCATTTCCAGATTCTTTCCCAATATAGGTTATTACAGAATATTTAGTAGAGTTCCCTGTGCTATACAGTAGGTTCGTTTTGATTATCTGTTTTATATATACTACTGTATGTATGTTAATCCCAACCTCCTAATTTATCCCTCCCCCCTACCTCTCCCCTTTGGTAACTATAAGTTTGTTTTAGAAGTTTTCTGTATCATCTTTTTAGATTCCACATACAAGTGATATCATATGATATTTGTCTTTCTCAGTCTGACTTACTTCACTCAGTATGACAATCTTGAGGTCCATCTGTGCTGCTGCAAATGGCATTATTTCATTCTTTTTATGGCTGAGTAATATTTCATTGTATATATACACACCACATCTTCCTTACCTATTCTTCTATCAATGGACATTTAGGTTGCTTTCATGTTTTGGCTATTATAAATAGTGCTGTAGTGAACATTGGGGTGCATGTATCTTTTTGAATTATGGTCTTCTCTGGATACATGACAAGGAGTGGGATTGCAGGATTATATGTTAGCTCTATTTTTAGTTTTTTAAAGAACCTCCACACTGTTGTCCGTAGTGTTTGTGCCAATTTGCATTCCCACCAACAGTGCAAGACGGTTCCCTTTTCTCCACACCCTCTCCAGCATTTAATGTTTGTAGACTTTTTGATGATGGCCATACTGTCTGGTGTGAGGTGATACCTCATTGTAGTTTTGATTTGCATTTCTCTAATAATTAGCTATGTTGAGCATCTTTTCATGTGCTTTTTGGACATCTGTATGTCGTCTCTGGAGAAATGTCTATTTAGATCTTCTGTCCATTTTTTGATTGGGTTGTTTGTCTTTTTGATGTTGAGTTGTATGAGCTGTTTGTATATTTTAGAGATTAATCCCTTGTCAGATGCATTGTTTGCAAATATTTTCTGCCATTCTATGGGTTTTCTTTCCATTTAGCTTATAGTTTCCATTGCTGTGCAAAAGCTTTTGAGTTTAATTCGGTCCCATTTGTTTTTATTTCCATTACTCTAGGAGGTGGGTCAAAAAGGATCTTGCTGTGATTTATGTCAAAGAGTGTTCTACCTATGTTTTCCTCTAAGAGTTTTATAGTATTTAGTCTTACAGTTGTGTCTTTAATCCATTTTGAGTTTATTTTTGTGTATGGTGTTAGAGAATGTTCTAATTTCATTCTTTTACCTGTAGCTGTCCAGTTTTCCAGCACCACTTATTGAAGAGACTGTTTATTCCATCACATAATCTTGCCTCCTTTGTCGTAGATTAATTAACCATAGGTGCGTGGGTTTATCTCTAGGCTTTCTATCCTGTTCCATTGATCTATATTTGTTTTTATGCCGGTACCATACTCTTTTGATTACTGTAGCTTTGTAGTGTTGTCTGAAGTCAGGGAGCCTGATTCTTCCAGCTCTGTTTTTCTTTCTCAGGATTGCTTTGGCTATTCGGGGTCTTTTGTGCTTCCATACAAATTTAAAATTTTTTTGGTCTTATTCTGTGAAAAATGCCAGTGGTAATTTGATAGGGATTGCATTGAATCTGTAGATTGCTTTGGGTAGTGTAGTCATTTTCACAATGTTGATTCTTCCAATCCAAGAACGTGATGTATCTTTCCACCCGTTCATGTCATCTTCGATTTCTTTCATCAACATTTTATATTTTTTGGAGTACAGGTCTTTTGTCTCCTTAGGCAGGTTTATTCCTAGGTATTTTATTCTTTTTGATGTGATGGTAAATGGGAGTGTTTCCTTAATTTCTCTTTCTGATCTTTCATTGTTTGTGTATAGAAATGCAACAGATTTCTGTGTATTAATTCTGTATCCTTCAACTTTATCAAATTCAATGATGAGCTCTAGTAGTTTTCTGGTGGCATCTTTAGATTTTCTATGTATAGTATCATATCATCTGCAAACAGTGACAGTTTTACTTCTTTTCCAATTTGGATTTTTTAAATTTCTTTTTCATCTCTGATGGCCATGGCTAGGACTTCCACAATTATGTTGGATAATAGTCATGAGACTGGACATCCTTGTATTGTTCCTGATCTTAGAGGAAATGCTTTCAGTAGTTCAGCATTGAGTATGATGTTAGCTGTGGGTCTGTCACATATGGCCTTTATTATGTTGAGGAAAGTTCCCTATATGCCTACTTTCTGGAGAGCTTTTATCATGAATGGATCTTGAATTTTGTCAAAACCTTTTTCTGCATCTATTGAGATGATCTTTTGGTTTTTGGTCTTCAATTTGTTGATGTGGTGTATCACACTGATTGACTTGCAGATATTGAAAAACCGTTACATTCCTGGGATAAATCCTACTTGATTGTGGTGTATGATCCTTTTATTGTATCGTTGAATTCAGTTTGCTGATATTTTCTTGAGGATATTTGCATCTATGTTCATCAGTGATATTGGTATCAAGGTTATGGTGGCCTCATAGAATGAGTTTGGGAGTGTTCCTCCCTCTGCAATTTTTTTGGAAGAGTTTGAGAAGGATAGGTGTTAGCTCTTTTCTAAATGTTTGATAGAATTTGCCTGTAAAGCCATCTGGTCCTGGACTTTTATTTGTTGAGAGTTTTTTAATCACAGTTTCAATTTCAGCATTGGTGATTGATCTATTCATATTTTCTATTTCTTAATGGTTCAGTCTTGGGAGATTGTACCTTTTTAAGAATTTGTCCATTTCTTCTAGGTTGTCCATTTTATCGGCATATAGTTGCTTGTAGCAGTCTCTTATGATCCTTTGTATTTCTGTGGTGTCCATTGTCAATTCCCCTTTTTCATTTTTAATTTTATTGATTTGCGCCCTCTCCTTTTTTTTTTCCTTGATGAGTCTGGCTAAATTTTGTTTATCTTTTCAAAGAACCAGATTTTAGTTTCATTGTTACTTTCTATTGTTTTCTTCATCTCTAATTTATTTCTGCTCTGATCTTTATGATTTCTTTCCTTCTACTAACTTTGGGTTTTGTTTGTTGTTCTTTCTCTAGTTGCTTTAGGTCTAAGTTTACGTGGTTTATTTGAGAATTTTTTTTTGTTTCCTGAGGTAAGATTGTACTGCTATAAACTTCCCTCTTAGAACTGCTTTTGTTGTGTCCCATAGGTTTTGGATAGTTCATCATGTTTTCTTTTTTTTTTTTGCGGTATGCGGGCCTCTCACTGTTGTGGCCTCCCGTCGCAGAGAACAGGCTCCGGACGCGCAGGTTCAGTGGCCATGGCTCACAGGCCCAGCCGCTCCACGGCATGTGGGATCTTCCCGGACCGGGGCATGAACCCGTGTCTCCTGCATCGGCAGGCGTACTCTCAACCACTGCGCCACCAGGGAAGCCCATGTTTTCATTTTTGTTTGTCTCTAGGTATTTTTTGATATCATCTTTGGTTTCTTCAGTGATCCATTTGTTGGTTAGTAGCATATTGTTTAACCTCCACATGTTTGTGTTTTTTACAGTTTTTTTCTTGTCGTGGATTTCTAATCTCATAGTGTTGTGGTCAGAAAATCTGATTAATATGATTTCAGTTTTCTTAAATTTACCAAGGTTTGCTTTGTGGCCCAGCATGTGATCTATCTAGGAGAATGTTCCATGTACATTTGAGAAGAATGTGTATTCTGCTGCTTTTGGGTGGAATGTGCTATAAATATCAATTAAGTACATCTGGTCTAATATGTCCTTTAAGGCCTGTGTTTCATTATTGATATTCTGTCTGGATGATCTGTCCATTGATGTAAGTGGGGTGTTAAAGTCCCCCCACTCTTTTTTTTTTTTTTTGCGGTACGTGGGCCTCTCACTGTTGTGGCCTCTCCCTTTGTGGAGCACAGGCTCAGAGGCCATGGCTCACAGGCCCAGCCACTCTGCGGCATGTGGGATCTTCCTGGACTGGGGCACGAACCCATGTCCCCTGCATTGGCAGGCAGATTCTTAACCACTGCAGCACCAGGAAGCCCAAAAGTCCCCCACTCTTATTGGGTTATTGTCGATTTACCCTTTTATGGCTGTTAGCATTTGCCATATATATTGAGGTACTTATATGTTGGGTGCATATATATTTACAATTGTTATACCTCCTTCTTGGATTGATCCCTTGATCATTATGTAGTATCCTTCTTTGTCTCTTGTAACAACAGTCTTTATTTGAAAGTCTATTTTGCCTGATATAAGTATTGCTACTCCAGCTTTCTTTTGATTTCCATTTGCATGGAATAGCTTTTTCCATCCCCTCCCTTTCAGTCTGTATGTGTCCCAAGATCTGAAGTGGATCTCTTGTAGACAGCATATATACAGGTGTTGGTTTTGTATCCATTCAGCCAGTCTATGTCTTTTGGTTGGAGCATTTAATTTGTTTACGTTTAGGTAATTATCAATATGTATTTTTAATAGATCTTTATTGGAGTATAATTGCTTCACAATATTTGTTAGTTTCTGCTGTACACAAAAGTGAATCAGCCATATGCATATCCCCTCTCTCTTGAGCCTCCCTCCCATCCTCCCTATCCTACCCCTCTAGGTCATCGCAAAGCATGGAGCTGATCTCCCTGTGCTATGCTGCTTCTTCCCACTACCTAACTATTTTACATTCGGTAGTGTATATATGTTGATGCTAGTTTCACTTCGCCCCAGCTTCCCCCTCCCATCCTGTGTCCTGAAGTCCATTCTCTATGTTTACATCTTTATTCCTGCCCTACAACTAGGTTCATGATTACTTTTTTTTTTTTTAGATTTCATATATATGCGTTAGCATATGGTATTTGTTTTTCTCTTTCTGACTTACTTCACTCTGTGTGACAGACTCTAGGTCCATTCACCTCACTACAAATAACTCAATTTCGTTTCTTTTTATGGCTGAGTAATATTCCATTGTATATATGTGCCACTTCTTCTTTATCCATTCAGATCTTCCTGGACTGGGGCACGAACCCATTTCGGACATTTAGGTTGGTTCCATGTTCTGGCTATTGTAAATAGTGCTGCAATGTACCACAACATGTATGTTCTCGTTAATTGTTTAGGATTTGTTTTTGTATGTCTTTTTTCTTTACTTCTTCTTTTGTTATTTATCAGGCAGATTGCCTATCTCCACTTGACTTAGCTGTTCTGGGGTTTTATCTTGTTCCTTCATATGGAACATATTTCTCTGCTGTCTCACTTTGTCTAACCTTTTCTGTTTGTGGTCTCTTTTCTGCAGGCTGTAGGGTCGTAGTTTCTCTTGCTTCTGGTGTCTGCCCCCTGGTGGCTGAGGTTGGTCCACAGACTTGTGCAGGCTTCCTATTGGGCGGGACTAGTGCTTGCCAGTCCACCAGTGGGTGGAGCTGGGTCTTTCCCCTCTGTTGGGCAGGGCCACCAGAGGCAGGTGTTAAGAGACAGCTGTGGGCTCAGGATGACTTTTGGTGGCCTGTCTGCTGATGGGGGTGGGGGGAACTGTGTTCCAATCTTGTTGGTTGTTTGGCCTGAGATGTCCCAGCACTGGAGCCTGCAGGCTGTTAGGTAGTGCCAAAATAGTGACTTCCAAGAGAGCTCACACCAAGGAATATTCCCTGGGGTCTCCATCACCAGTGTCCTTATCCCCACAGTTAGCCACAGCCACACCCCCTGGATCCCCAGGAGACCCTCCAAGACCCACAGGCGGGTCTGGCCCAGGCTCCTATGGAGTCACCCTTTTGCCCTGGGTCCCAGTGCACATGAAAACTTGTGTGTGTCCCCAAAGAGTGGAGTCTCTATTTCCCCTAGTTCTTGCAGCTCCTGCATTCAAGTCTCACTGGCCTTCAAAGACAAATACTCTGGGGCCTCCTCCTCTTGATGCCAGACCCCCAGCCTGTGAAGCATGCTGTAGGGGCTCAGAACTCACTCCTGTGGGAGAACCTCTACAATGTAACTATTTTCCTGTTTGTGGGCTGCCCGACTGGCAGGTATGAGATTTGATTATATCAGGAAAGTGCCCCTCTTACCATCTCATTGTGGCTTCCTCTTTGTCTTTAGATGTAGAATATCTTTTTTGGTAGGTTCCAGTCTTTTTTTGCTGATGGTTCTTCAGCAGTTAGCTGTGATTTTGGTATTTTTGTGAGAGAGGTGAGTCCTTCTACTCTACCATCTTGTCTCTTCCCTCCCAAGGGTATTTTGATTAGGGTTCATCTTTGGGGCTGGTGGTTATTTACTTGGTTTTAATTAAAATTCTTTAGATTCACTCTGCTTTCTATGAATAAGCTCCCAATAAGTGTTAGCCCTTTTTATAGCTAAATAAAACACATCTTTGAATATAAATGCCTTTGATTCTAAAATAACTAAGACTTTTAGATTCTGCTGAAATATGTTCAGTTGTAACACAGTAACACTTTTGTCTGCTTTCTGATATTTGTGAATGGATTAATTAATAATTAGCCTCCATGAATATCCAGAGAAAGCAGTCTGGGTCCAGGGACTGGGAAGAAAGAAAAATAATTTTTTAAATAAAAATACTGAAAAAAGAAATGGAGTAAATAATCTTTCCTATTTAAACAAAATAGCACTTTACTTTTATAATGCCCAACCCAATACTCTAATTCCATGGCTAAGAAAACTAAGCCTCAATAAAAGGAGGTGCTAAGTTGTGGCAGTGATGGCTAGCTGATTCCTACCAATTGACTGATGCTTAGTCACTAAACTAGAAACTTACCCAGATTTTGCTTCTGGACTTAGTCATGTGACTAGTTTTGGCCAAAGTAATGTAAACCTGAATGGATGTACATCACTTCTGGGCTGACATGATGGTACTCTGAGGTCTCCTCATCTCTGCCAGATACATAAAACTGAAGTGACTTTCCAGTCACAAAAGTATGGCCACAGTATGGAAGTGGCTTCAGTTTCTGAGTTACCTCTTTGAAAGGACAGCTCTGGAAACATCAAACTAAAATGAAAATATGTATAGCTATGTAATGGTCTAAATATTGCAATTTGGGCATTGTTTTAGCCACTAGCCCTCCCTATTATAGCTGTACACTAATATTTACTACCTCCTGTGTATATTTATTTTATCTTCACAATATCCTTATAAAATAGATATTAAGATCTCTAATTCACAGTAGAGACATGTGAAGCTTACTATGTTTGATCATTGACTTGTCTAATACAACAGAATCAGAATTTTTTTATTGAAGTGTATTTGATTTACAATGTTGCATTAGTTTCAGGTGTACAGCAAAGTGATTCAGTTATACGCACATAGATATCTATTCTTTTTCAGATTCTTTTCCTTTATACATTATTATAAAATATTGAGTAGAGTTCCCTGTGCTACATAGTAGGTCCTTGTTGGTTATCTATTTTATATATAGGAGTGTGTATATGTTAATCCCAAAATACTAATGTATCCCTCTCTACCTTTGGTAACCATGCATTTGTTTTCTGTGTCTGTGGGTCTATTTCTGTTTTGTATATAACTTCATTTTATTTTTTTTTAGATTCCACATATAAGTGATATCATCTGATATTTATCTTTCTCTGACTTCACTCAGTATGACAATCTCTAAGTCCATCCATGTTGCTGTAAATGGCATTATTTCATTCTTTTTATGCTGAGCAATATTCCGTTGTACATATGTACCACATCTTCTTTATCCATTCGTCTGTCAACGGACATTTAGGTGGCTTCCATGTCTTGGCTATTGTAAATAGTGCTGCACTGAACATTGGGTGCATGTATCTTTTCAAATTATATCTGTCTTTTCAAGATATATGTCCAGGAGTGGGATGGTAGGATCATCTGGTAGCTCCATTTTTAGTTTCTTAAGGAATCTCCATTCTGTTTTCCATGGTGGCAGCACCAATTTACATTCCCACCAACTGTGTTGGAGGGTTCCTTTTTCTCCACATTTATTATTTTCCACTCTCCAGCATTTATTATTTGTAGACCTTTATGATGGTGGCCATTCTGACTGGTGTGAGGTGGTATACCTCATTGTAGTTTTGATTTGCAGTTCTCTATTAATTAGCTATGTAGAGCATGTTTTCATGTGCCTTTTGGCCATCTGTATGTCTTCTTTGGAGAAATGTCTATTTAGGTCTTCTGCCCATTTTTGGATTGGGTTGTTTCTTTTTGTGATTTTGAGCTACATGAGTTGTTGGTATATTTTGGAGATTAATCCCTCGTCAGATGCATCGTTTGCAAATATTTTCTGCCATTCTGTGGGTTGTCTTTTCATTTTGGTTTACGGTTTCCTTTGCTGTGCAAAAGCTTTGAAGTCTCGTTTGGTCCCATTTGTTTATTTTTGTTTTTATTTCCATTACTCTAGGAGGTGGATCAAAAAAGATCTTGCTGTGATTTATGTCAAAGAGTGTTCTGCCTATGTTTTCCTCTAAGAGTTTTATAGTGTCTGGTTTTACATTAAGGTCTTTAATCCATTTTGAGTTTGTGTATGGTGTTAGAGAGTGTTCTAATTTCATTCTTTTTACATTTAGCTATCCAGTTTTTCCAGCACCACTTATTGAAGAGACTGTCATTTTCTCATTATATATTCTTGCCCTCTTTGTTGTAGATTAACTGACCATAGGGGTATGGGCTTATTTCTGGGCTTTCTATCCTGTTTCATTGATCTATATTTCTGTTTTTGTGCCAGTACCATGCAGTTTTGATGACTGTAGCTTTTGTAGAATAATCTGAAGCCAGGGAGTCTGATTCCTCAAACTTCGTTTTCCTTTCTGAAGATTGTTTTGGCTCTTCAGGGTCTTTTGTGTTTTCATACAAATTTAAAAACTTTTTTTTTGTAGTTAACAGAATCATAATCTGAGCTTTCTAAAGTCATGTTCTTGCTGGTTTACATCCAGCACCCCCAGAATTATGGGTCACTTCATGAGAGCCCTTACTCTGGATTTGCCCCACAGAGATGGCAGGGTAATTTATGAGGCTCAACCCCTAGAAATCTGATTGTGGCAGAGAAGAGAAGGAGAGGCTCCCAACAACCATCACTCAGATTTTTACTGACCAAGTTCCTATTTGCAGAGCCCAAGGAGTAATCCCAAGCAGCACATTTTCTCATCTGCAGAACCAAGGTGGACAGGCAGTTTGACCAGGTAACTCAGCAGGGCTCAGGTCTGCCTACTTCAGGTTTTCAAACAAGGAGTTCTGCCAGGGCCTGTGGGCAGAACAGGCTCCAGGCCTAGTGAAAGAGCTGTCATAGCTCTACCTTTTGTGAATCTTGGCTCCTCCCCCATTACCAGAAAATTTGGGAGTTGCCTGAGGTGGGCAGAAGCCATCTAGAGTCATAGCTTCACACACAGCAGAACATGACCCCAGCCCCATCTGACAGAAGGCTGGCGAGAACACCTGGAATCTGTATAGCTGAATAACTACCAAGCTAAGAGGCAGGCACACAACTGATTGCCCCCAGAGCAAAGTCCATGGCTCTGTTTGGGCAGGAACTAGGGGCATGGGTCAGCTTGAGGCCTTGGAGCTCTATCTCTTACTGTGTTCAGGCAGGGATTCTAATTTGTAGCCACACTTATTGCTGAATAGAACCTTTAGCCCTCCTGACCAGGGAACCTTACCAGAGCACATGAGAAGCTGCATATCCCATCAAATAGCCCTGCATACAGTGGTCTTGAACAAAGAGCACAGCCCGTGGCTTTTCCTGTCTGCAGAGTAAAACCAGTGGCCTCACCTGACCAGGATATTCAATGTATACACTTTCTTGATTCAGGTCCCCAAACAATGATCCACGTAGGCCCTCTACTGCTGCCCTGCCAGGTCAGGGAAGCTAATTCATAGCTTCACTTACTGCTACATATAACACCCAGTCTTGAAAGTCTAGCAAGCCTTACCAGAGAATCCAGGCAACTGTGAACCTTATCCTAGAGACTCAGTTGAGCAGAGAACCAAGCCAGTGACACAGTCTCCCCATCCACCTTCCAGCTGACCTCAGAGCTCAAACAGTTGTCTTATCCCAGAACAGACCCTAACAGCTGGCCCAGCCTTCTCAAGGATGTTACCACAGACACATCCAGAAATCCAAACTGAGCTGACTAGTGAAGAACTGTCTCTACAAAGTGAATCTACAAAATCTGGAAAGGGAGACCACTTATTCAAATGTGCAGATACCAAGGAATTAGGATCATGAAACATCAGGTAAATATGATACAACAAAAGGAAACTAATAAAGGTCTAATAACTAATTCTAAAGAAATGTACATCTATATGCTGTAAGAGAAAATTTCAGAATAATCCTCTTAAAGAAATTTAGCGAACTACAAGAACATATAGACAAACAAAATTAAGAAAAGAATGCATGAACAAAATTAATTAAAAATTCAAGAAAGAAAGAGAAATCATTAAAGAAAAAAATAAACCCTAGAGTTGAAAATACAATAATCGAGTGGAAGAATTCAACAGGGAGCTTCAAAAGTGGACTCTGAAAGCAAAAGAATCAGTGATCTGGAAGACAAGACATTTGAAATTATCCAGTCAATGGGGCAAAAAAGCAAAAGACTGAAGAAAGATTATGGGACCTATAGTACACAATAAAACAAAAAATATTCACATTATGAGAATTCCAGAAGGAAAGGAGAAAGAGAAAGGGACAGAAAGTATATTTAAAGCAATAATAGCTTAAAACTTCCCAAATCCAGGGAGAGAAATAGACATCTAAATCCAAGAGGCCCAAAAGACCCCAAATAGGGCTACACCAAAGTGTCAAAAGTAAAAGAGAAAAGAGAGAAGTTACATACAAGTGAACCCCCTAAGAGTATCAGAGGATTTCTCAACAGAAACTTTTCAGGCCAGAAGAGAATGGGATGACATATTCAAAATATTGAAGGAAAATATCTGTTAACCAAGAATACTAGATATACTGTAAATAGATATACTGTAACATCAATAACCTGAAATGTTAGGGTGAAGAGAAATAAAAGTATAAGGCTTTGGAATTCTATTGAAGGTTAAGTTGTTACTAGTTTAAAGTAGGGTGTTAAAGATATTTTATGTAAGCTTCATGATAACCACAAGGGAAAAACCTGGAGTAATTACACAAAAGAACATGCTAAATATCAATGCATCCTGATACCACAAGACATCAAAGCACAAGAAAAGACAGCAGGATAAAAAACAAGGAACAATGGGTCTACAAAACACCAGAAAATAAGGCAATAGTAAGTCCTTACTTATCAATAATTACTTTAAATGTAAATGGATTAAATTATCCAATGATATGCTGTCTACAAGAGACTCACTTTAGCTTTAAAGGCACACATAGACTGAAGGGATGGAAAAATATATTTCAAGCAAATGATAACCAAAAATAGCAGGGATAGCTACACTTATATCAGACAAAAGAGACTTGAAACTAAAAATAATAAAAAGAGACAATGAATTGTATTACACAATGATAAAGGGATCAATCCATCAAGAACATATACCTATTGTAAATATTTATGCACCCATTATGGCAGTACCTAAATTCATAAAGCAAAACCTAAGAGAAATAAACAGCAATAGAATAATTGTTGGGGACTTTGATACTTTACTCCGAAAAATGGATAGATTATCCAGACAGAAACTGAACAAGGAAACAACAAAGTTGAACAATAATAGACCAAACAGACCTAATAGAGATATATAAAAATATTCTATCCAACAAAATACACATTCTTTTCAAGTACACATGGAACATTTTCTAGGATAAAGCATATGTTGGACACAAACAAGTCTTAGAAAATTCAAGAAGATTTAAATCATACCAGGTATGCTCTCTGACCACACTGGTCTGAAACTAGAAATCAATAACAAGAGAAAAGCTGGAAAATTCCCAAATAGTCATCCCTTGGGATTGGTTCCAGGAGCCCCTGTGGATGCCAAAATCCGAGGATGCTCAAATCCTTTATATAAAATAGCATAGTACCATGCTGACCCTCTGTATCTGCAGATGAAAACCCCACAAATACAGGGGCTGAATGTACATGGAAATTAAACAACATGCTGCTGAAAGAAGAAATTAAAGGGGAAATTTAAAAAAGTATCTTGAAACAAACATACCAAAATTTATAAAATGCAGCAAAAGCAGTTTTAAGAGAAAAGTTCATAGTGACAGACACCATATTAAGAAACAAGAAAATCACAAATAAACAACCTAATTCTATGCCTTCAGAAAAAAAAAAAAAAGAATGAACTGAGCATGAAGGTAGCAGGAGGGAAATAATAGAGTTTAAAGCAGAAATAAATAGAGAATAGGAAAATAATAGAAAAGATCAACCAAAAGAGTTAGTTCTTTGAAAAGATGAACAAAGTTGACAACTCTTTAGCTAGGGTAACCAAGGAAAAAGGAGAAAGGACCCAAATCAACAAAATTATAAATGGAAAAGGAGACATTACAACTGATGCCACAGAAATACAAAGAAGCACAAGAGACTACTATGAACAACTGTATATCAACAAACTTGGTAACTTAGAGCAAATGAAAAATTCTTAGAAACACAAAATTCCAAGACTAATCAGGAAGAAATAAAAAGTCTGAATACACCAATACTATAAGAAAATTGAATCAGTAATCAAAAACTTCCCAATGATAAAAAGCCCAGAACTGATTGCTTAAGTGGTAAATTTTGCCAAATATTTAAAGAATTAATACCAATCCTCAAAATCTTCCAGAAAGACTGAAGAGGAAGGAATATTTCCAAACTCATTTTATGAGGCCAGCATCACCCTGATACCAAAGGAGAAAAAAAAAAAAAAAAATGAAAACACAACCTACCAGAAAACTATAGCCCAATATCCCTGATAAATATAGATGCAAAAATTTTCAATAAAATATTAGCAAACCAAATTAGCACATTAAAAGGGTCATTCACCATGATCAAGTTGTATTTATACCTGGGACGTAAGGATGGTTCATCATATACAAATCAGTTTATATAATCACATTAGCAGAATGAAAGAAAAAAATCATATGATCATCTCAACAAAGGCAGAAAAAGCGTTTGACAAAATTCAACATCCATTCATGATAAAAAAAAAATTAACAACTTGTGTATATAAATAATAAAAACTCTTAACAAATTGTGTGTATAAGGAACATACTCCAAGATAATAAAGGGCATGTATAAGCCCACAAGTAATATATATATTCAATTGTAAAAGGTTGAAAGCTTTTCTTCTAAGATCAGAAACAAGACAAGCACGCACACTCTCAGACTTCCTATTCAACATAGTCCTGGAAGTCCTCAGCACAGCAACCAGGCAGGAAAAAGAAATAAAAGACATCAGAATTTGAAAGGAAGAAGATTGTCTCTATTTATAGATGACATAGTTTAATATATAGAAAACCTAAAGACTCTACTACAAAACAGGTCTAACGAATTCAGTAAAGTTGCAGGATACAGAATATAAAAATAGCACCATTTCTATACACTAACAACAAATTACCTGAAAAATAAACATAACATAATAAAACAGTAACATAAAAAAACAAAAAAATACTTAGGAATAAACTTAACCAAGAGATGAAAGATCTCTAAAAATGACAAGACATTAATGAAAGAAATTGAAAAAGACACAAATAAATGGAAAGGTATCCCATGTACATGGATTTGAATGTTTATGTTGTTAAAATGTCCATACTACCAAAAGTCATCTAGAAATTCAATGCAATCCCTATCAATATTCTACTAGCATTTATTACGTTACTAAAAAGTAAAACACTACTAAAATTAATATGGAAGCACAAAAGACCCCAAACTGCCAAAGCAATCCTGAGAAAAAAGAACAAAGCAGGAGGCATTAAACTTCCCGAATTTGAGCTATACTATAAAGCAATAGTAATTAAAACAGCATGGAAATGACATAAAAAAGACAAATAGGTCAATGGGACAGAACTGAGAGCTCAGAAGTAAACCCAAGCATATATAGTCAATTAATCTTTGACAAGGGAGACAAGAATATACAATGGTGAAAAGACAGTCTCTTCAGTAAATGATGCTGGGAAAATTGGATATTTACATGTAAAAGAATGAAACTAGACTCCTATTGCTACACTTATATGTATGGCATTTAAAGCACAAGCAATAAAATTTTTAAACAAAGTGAAATGACATCAAACTTAAAATGTTCTGCAGAGCAAAAGAAACAAAGTAAAAAGACAACTTACAGAATGAAAAAAATGTTTGCAAACCATGTATCCAATAAGGGGTTAATATCCAAAATACATAAAGAACTCCTACAACTCTACAGCAGAAAAAAAATATCAATTGAGAAATGGATGAAAGACCTGAATAAAGAAGTTATATGAAAGGCCAAAAGGTATATAAAAAGATGCTCAACATCACAAGTCATTTAGGGAAATGCAAATCAAAACCGCAATGAGATACCACTTCATACCTGTTAGAATTCTACCTACATCTGAACTATGTACTTAGCTCTTGCCTACAGAAAATGAGTAGTAGCAATGTGTGTTGATTCTAAGCCAATGGAGTTAAAAAGTGAGTGTGCCTTCTTTCTTTTATCTCTTTCTATAACAAACTTGGTTAGAGTTATTAGAAATAATACCTCCAAAAGGTGAAAGAAAATAGATTCAATATGAGGAACTCAGGCAATGAAGAATAAGTATGGAAATGTGGTGTGAAAAATTATATATATTTCTGTTAATTTCTACTGATTTCTATTATGTCAAGCCATAGGCACTAGGATTTATTTATTACAGCAGTTAGCATTCTGTTATTATTTTTTTAGAAATTTCATGTAATGTCTGAAACATTTATATTAACATATTTCCATACAAATAACCCAAAGAAAGTTTAGTATTAGTTTTTTTGTTTATTTAGTTATACTGCAGGTTCTTATTAGTCATCAATTTTGCACACATCACTGTATACATGTCAATCCCAATTGCCCAATTCAGCACACCACCATCCGCACCCCACCACGGTTTTCCCCCCTTGGTGTCCATACGTTTGTTCTCTACATCTGTGTCTCAACTTCTGCCATGCAAACCGGTTCATCTGTACCATTTTTCTAGTTCCACATACATGTGTTAATATACGATATTTGTTTTGCTCTTTCTGACATACTTCACTCTGTATGACAGTCACTAGATCCATCCACGTCTCAACAAATGACTCAATTTCATTCCTTTTTATGGCTGAGTAATATTCCATTTTAGATATGTACCACATCTACTTTATCCATCCATCTGTCGATGGGCATTTAGGTGGCTTCCATGATCTGGCTATTGTAAATAGAGCTGCAATGAACATTGGGGTTCATGTGTTTTTTTGAATTATGGTTTTCTCTGGGTATATTCCCAGTAGTGGGATTGCTGGATCATCTGGTAATTCTATTTTTAGTTTTTTAAGGAACCCCCATACTGTTCTCCATAGTGGCTGTATCAATTTACATTCCCACCAACAGTACAAGAGGGTTCCCTTTTCTCCACACCCTCTCCAGCATTTATTGTTTGTAGACAAGAGACTGTCTTTTCTCCATTGTATATTTTTGCCTCCTTTGTTATAGATGAGTTGGCCATAGTTGTGTGGGTTTATCTCTGGGCTTTCTATCTTGTTCCATTGACCTATGTTTCTGTTTTTGTGTCAGTACCATATTGTCTTGATTACTGTAGCTTTGTAGTATAGCCTGAAGTCAGGGAGTCAGATTCCTCCAGCTCCGTTTTTTTCCCTCAAAACTGCTTTGGCTATTCAGGGTCTTTTGTGTCTCCATACAAATTTTAAGATGATTTGTTCTAGTTCCGTAAAAAAATGCCATTGGTAATTTGGTAGGGATTGCATTGAATCTGTAGATTGCTTCGGGTAGTATAGTCATTTTCACAATATTGATTCTTCCAATCCAAAAACATGGTAACTCTATCCATCTGCTGGTATCATCTTTAATTTCTTTCATCAGTGTCTTATAGTTTTCTGCATACAGGTCTTTACTCTCCTTAGGTAGGTTTATTCCTAGGTATTTTATTCTTTTTGTTGCAGTGGTAAATGGGAGTGTTTCCATAATTTCTCTTTCAGATCTTTCATCATTAGTGTATAGGAATGCAAGAGATTTGTATGCATTAATTTTCTATCCTGCAACTTTACCAAATTCATTGACTAGCTCTAGTAGTTTTCTGGTGGCAACTTTAGGATTCTCTATGTATAGTATCATGTCATCTGCAAACAGCGACAGCTTTACTTCTTCTTTTCTGATTTGGATTCCTTTTATTTCCTTTTCTTCTCTGATTGCTGAGGCTATGACTTCCAAAACTATATTGAATAATAGTGGTGAGAGTGGACATCCTTGACTTTTTCCTGATCTTAGAGGAAATGCTTTTAGTTTTTCACCATTGAGAATGATGTTTGCTGTGGGTTTGTCATATATGGCCTTTATTATGTTGAGGTAGATTCCCTCTATGTCCACTTTCTGGAGAGTTTTTATCATAAATGGGTGTTGAATTTTGTCAAAAGATTTTTCTGCATCTATTGAGATGATCCTATGGTTTTCTTCTTCAATTTGTTAAGATGGTATATCACATTGATTGATTTGTGTATATTGAAGAATCCTTGCATCCCTGGGATAAATCCCACTTGATCATGGTGCATGATCCTTTTAATGTGTTGTTGGGTTATGTTTGCTTGTACATTGTTGAGGATTTTTGCATCTATATTCATCAGTGATATTGGTCTGTAATTTTCTCTTTTTTTAGTATCTTTGTGTGGTTTTGGTATCAGGGTGATGGTGGCCTCATAGAATGAGTTTGAGAGTGTTCTTTCCTCTGCAATCTTTTGGAAGAGTTTGAGAAGGATGGGTGTTAGCTCTTCTCTAAATATTTGATAAAATTCACCTGTGAAGCCATCTAGTCCTGGACTTTTGTTTGTTGCCAGATTTTTAATCACAGTTTCAATTTCATTATTTGTGATTGTTCATATTTTCTGTTTCTTCCTGGTTCAGTCTTGGAAGTTTATACCATTCTAAGAATTTGCTCATTTCTTCCAGGCTGTCCATTTTATTGGCATAGAATTGCTTGTAGTAGTCTCTTAGGATGCTTTGTATTTCTGTGGTGTCTGTTGTAACTTCTCCTTTTTCATTTGTAATTTTATTGATTTGAGTCCTCTTCCTCTTTTTCTTGATGAGTATGGGTAAAGGTTTATCAATTTTGTTTATCTTCTCAAGGAACCAGCTTTTAGTTTTATTGATCTTTGCTATTGTTTTCTTTGTTTCTGTTTCATTTATTTCTGCTGTGATCTTTATGATTTCTTTCCTTCTGCTAACTTTGGGTTTTGTTTGTTCTCCTTTCTCTAGTTCCTTTAGGTGTAAGGTTAGACTGTTTGAGATTTTTCTTGTTCTTGAGGTAGGCTTGTAGAGCTATAAACGTCCCTTTTAGACATGCTTTTGCTGCATCCCATAGGTTTTGGATTGTTGTGTTTTCATTGTCATTTGTCTCTAGGTATTTTTTGATTTCCTCTTTGATTTCTTCAGTGATCTCTTGGTTATTTAGTAACGTATTGTTTAGCCTCCATGTGTTTGTGTTTTTTTACGATTTTTTCCCTGTAATTCATTTCTAATCTCATAGCGTTGTGGTCGGAAAAGATACTTGATATGATTCCAATTTTCTTAACTTTACTGAGGTTTGATTTGTGACCCAAGATGTGATCTCTCCTGGAGAATGTTCCGTGTACACTTGAGAAGAAAGTGTAATCTGCTGTTTTGGGATGGAATGTCCTATAAATATCAATTAAATCCATCTGGTCTATTGTGTCATTTAAAGCTTCTGTTTCCTTATTTATTTTAATTTTGGATGATCTGTCCATTGGTGTAAGTGAGGTGTTCAAGTCCCCCACTATTATTGTGTGACTGTCGATTTCCTCTTTTAGAGCTGTTAGCAGTTGCCTTATGTATTGAAGTGCTCCTATGTTGGGTGCATATATATTTATAATCATTATATCTTCTTCTTGGATTGATCATTATGTAGTGTCCTTCCTTGTCTCTTGTAACGTTCTTTATTTTAAAGTCTATTTTATCTGATATGAGTATAGCTACTCCAGCTTTCTTTTGATTTCCATTTGCAAGGAATATCTTTTTCCATCCCCTCACTTTCAGTCTGTATGTGTCCCTAGGTCTGAAGTGGGTCTCTTGTAGACAGCATATACATGGGTCTTGTTTTTGTATCCATTCATCAAGCCTGTGTCTTTTGGTTGGAGCATTTAATCCATTCACGTTTAAGGTAATCATTGGTATGTATGTTCCTATGGCCATTTTCTTAGTTGTTTTGGGTTTGTTTTTGTAGGTCCTTTTCTTCTCTTGTGTTTCCCAGTTAGAGAAGTTCCTTTAGCATTTGTTGTAGAGCTGGTTTGGTGGTGCTGAACTCTCTTAGCTTTTGATTGTCTGTAAAGCTTTTGATTTCTCCATCGAATCTGAATGAGATCCTTCATGGGTAGAGTAATCTTGGTTGTAGTTTCTTCCCTTTCATCAGTTTAAGTATATCCTGCCACTCCCTTCTGGCTTGTAGAGTTTCTGCTGAGAAATCAGCTGTTAACCTTATGGGACTTCCCTTGTATGTTATTTGTCATTTTTTCCTTGCTGCTTTCAATAATTTTTCTTTGTCTTTAATTTTTGCCAATTTGATTATTATGTGTCTTGGCATGTTTCTCCTTGGTTTTATCCTGTATGGGACTCTCTGTGCTTCCTGGATTTGGGTGGCTATTTCCTTTCCCATGTTAGGGAAGTTTTCGACTATAATCTCTTCAAATATTTTCTCTGTTCCTTTCTCTCTCTTCTCATTTTGGGACCCCTATAATGTGAATGTTATTGCATTTAATGTTGTCCCTGAGGTCTCTTAGGCTGTCTTCATTTCTTTTCATTCTTCTTTCTTTATTCTCTTCCACAGCAGTGAATTCCACCATTCTTTCTTCCAGGCCACTTATCCATTTTCTGCCTCAGTTATTCTGCTATTGATTCCTTCTAGTGTAGTTTTCATTTCAGTTATTGTATTGTTCATCTCTGTTTGTTTGTTCTTTAATTTTTCTAGGTCTTTGTTAAACATTTCTTGTATCTTTCTGATCTTTGCCTCCATTCTTTTTCCCAGGTCCTGGATCATCTTCACTATCATTATTCTGAATTCTTTTTCTGGAAGGTTGCCTATCTCCACTTCATTTAGTTGTCTTTCTGGGGTTTTATCTTCTTCCTTCATCTGGTACATAGCCCTCTGCATTTTCATCTTGTCTATCTTTCTGTGAATGTTGTTTTTGTTCCACAGGCTGCAGGATTGTAGTTCTTCTTGCTTCTGCTATCTGCCCTCCTTATTATTATTATTGAAAATGGTACCTTAACTCTGAACTAAAACCTAAAATATGTTGCATTGGTTTAGCAGTCAGGTGATAGGTGACATGGAAATTAATGTCAGAAGGAAGGCTTTCCTCTGAATCCTCACATGAGAATTACTGAAGAAAAAATAAATTTCTACTGTGCTAAGCTATAGGGGTTTCAGGGTTTATCTATTATACCAACACTCATTACCTTAACTAATACATGTGACTAAGTAAATGAAGTAATGAACAGATAAAACAGTACATTTCTGAGTTTTACATTGCTCGCTTATAAAACTATAAGCGAATCACTCTATGAATAGGCAACAGTAGATGTGTGTCCTTGGTACAGCTTCCAGAAATGCCAGCTGGCCAGCATTGAAATCGTGAAGGAAGTATGATCATACCAGCAAACTTTGTCAAAAAATATTGAATAGAGGTAATTATAACCACAAATAGACGTTACCATGACCTTTCATGTAGAGTTCATTATGAGCTGTAAACACTAGATTATTACATATCATCTCTGTATCATCTGAACATTACATAACCCTTGGGCAGTGAAAATATAAAATTGTATGAAAACTCCAGTTTGTAAGGCAAAGTAATCTATCTGTAACTACGGCTGCAGTGGTGTCCTTCTTTCTTCCATCAGGAATTAGGATTGGAGAAGCACGTTGGTTTCAGTGCTCATTTGCATTCTAATGTGCAGAGACTGGAGAAGATGTGTTGGAAAAAGTAAAAATCTGGATAGAGAAGAAACAAGCATTCCTTGGGAAACACTTTTATCTATAACTTAAAAGAGAACCTGTTTTCACCTTTCTACATTTATGCTCTAAAACTACATGAAAATATAATGGGATTTTTTTTCCAGTTCATTTGGACTACTTTCTTCTGAGATAAATGATAGTAATAGAGGGAGTGTCATCTTGAGTTGTTTCTCCCTTCTCAAAATCCAAAATTAAGCCATATACATTAACATTTTTTTGAAAAAGCATTTGGGGTTCTAGTTCAAGATGGTGATGCAGGAGGATCTGGAACTCACCTCCTTCCATAGACACACAAATCTATAGCTATGTATGGAACAATTTCCTGTGAAATAAACCCCAAAACTAGCTGAGCAACTCCTACACATTAGGCAAATAAGAAAAAACCCACACTGAAACAGATAGAGAGGCTGAGACACAATCTCACCATAAACCTTACCACTGTTATGGCAACCCATAATCAAGAGGGAATGCCTCATAATTCTGAGCTTCTCCATGAGGAGTGAAGGGTTTGAATCCCACATCTGGCACCCCACCTTTTAAGACTTACATCTGAGACATGAGCTGCCAAAACATTTACCTTTGAAAGCCAGTGGGGCTTGGGTTCATAAGACCCACAAGGCTCTAGTGAACTGAACAACAGTTCTTAAAGGGCTTGCATGGAATCACCATCACTATGAAGCTGCAGAGGCAACTGACTGAAATTACTCTTTCCATGAAAAAGACCCATTGAAGCTATCTTAAATGCTTCAGCCTGAGAGACAGGCATCTAATTTTACACATATCAAGGGCCCACTGAAATACTCTCTGAAGAATGCAGAGACTGGCAGGAGGCATATTTATACTCTCCCTCTGCCTCACTCCAAGTCACTGCTACCTCACAGAAAGGAGCTTCTGAACCTGTCTGGTGTCCTGGGTTTTGTGGCTGCTACCCAGAGGACTCCCCTTGATCACATGGATCTGGTGGACAGCTGGGCTTACATTCCCGAGTCTCATAGGTCAGTAACAAATGGAGGACACAGTGCAGAGACACAGACAGAAACACCCAGTCTTCCCAAGAAAGAGACCTATTAGCTTAATAGCTGTGACCTGAGGACAGTCTTCTAATTAAACATCTGGGAGTCAACTACAATCCTCTTCAGAGACCAAGGAGGCCAGTGGGTACCATCTTCCCAATCCCCCTTTGCCTCTCCTCAGGTTACCAGTATCTTTGAGAAAGGATATGTGGTACTCCAGCTTTTGTGGATGCTACCCAGAAGAGACATCCCTTGATAGCCTGGCTCTGCTGGCCAGTGGGGCTTCACAGGTTCACAGGTTCAACAGGATAGTAGTAAACAAGCCATTCTTAACTGGCTATCACTCCAGGGCTCAGTGAAGAGGGATAAACAGAAATACTCATCTCCCAGTCTTCCCCTGAAAGGAGTATATTTGCATATCTTAGAAACTGCTGCCTGGGAGTCTGATTTCCAATCAGCTTGAATTTAGGTGCTTATTGAGATCTTCCATTCACTACAAGGAGCCACTAAGAAAATAGTAGGGTGCTAGGACAGTAATAAAGGTTTGAGAGACAACCAAGAACTAGGGCAGGGTTGTATAATAAAGTTCATCTCCTACATGAGGCTATGCCTGCAAGACTGGGAAGGGTGGGTATTTTATCTAATTTATAGAAACCAACACAAAGAGTGAAGAAACTGAGGAATATGTTCCAAGCTAAAGAAAATGATAAAAAGTCAGAAAAAAGCCTTAATGAAATGGAGATGAGTGATTTACCTGATAAAGAGTTCAAAATAAGGGTTGTAAAGATACTCACTGAGGTCAAGAGAACAATGTATGAACAAAGTGAGAATTTTAACAACAGGATAGAAAATATAAGAAAGTACCAAACAGAAATCACAGAGCTAAAGAACACAGTAACTGAACTGAAAAATACAATAGAGGGGGTTCATCAGGAGGCTAGATGAAGCAGAAGAAAATATCAGTGAACTCAAAGGCAGGGCAGAGGAACTCATCCAGTCAGAGTAGGAAAAAGAAAAATGAATGAAAATGACTGAAGATAGCTTAAGGGACTTATGCGACAACATCAGATGGAATGATACATTTACCCAGAAGGAGGTGGGAGAAAGGGGCAGAAAACTTATTTGACTAAATAATGGCTGGAAACTTCCCTAACTTGGGGAGGGAAACAGACATCTAGATCCAGAAAGTCAATGAAGTTCCAAATAAAAAGAACTCAAAGAAACCCATACCAAAACACATTATGAATAAATTGTGAAAAGTTAACAACTAGGAATCTTAAAAGGAGCAGGAGAAAATCAACTTATTACATACAAAGGAAGCACCACAAGGCTATCAGCAGACTTTTCAGCAGGAACTTTGCAGATGAGAAGAGAGTGACATGATATAGTCAAAGTGCTGAAAGAAAAAACTTCCAACAAAAAGAATACTCTACCCAGCAAAATTGTTTTTAAAATTGAAGAAAAGATAAGGAGTTTTCAGACAAGCAAAAGCTAAAGGAGTTCCTCACCACTAGATTGGCCTTACAAGGAATAATAAAGGAACTTCTCTAAGGTGAAATGAAAGGGTGCTGATTAGTAATAGGTATAAATCTCACTGGTAAAGGTAAATATATGGTAAAATTTAGCAATAATCTGATGTAAAGCTGGTGTGTTAATCACGTATAAAGCTAGTGTTAAGGTTACAAGACAAAAGTAGTAAAAATAACTATAACTACAATTATTTGTTAATGTGTATACAAGATAAAAAGATGTAAATTATAACATCAAAAACATAAAACTTGATGGGGGAGTAAAATGTAGAGCTTTAGGATGCATTTAAACCTATCTATTTTAAGTTATTTTATGTAAGTTTCAGGGTAACCACAAAGTAAAAATCTACACAGGCATATCTCAGAGATATTCAAGATCACCACAATAAAGCTAGTCACACAAATCTTTTGGTTTCCCAGTGTGTATTAAAGTTATATTTATACTATACTGTGTTCTATTAAGTGTGCAATAGCAGTATATTTTTTAAAAATTTATGTACCTTAATTAAAAATACAAAACAAAAAGTATTACAATAGTGACATCATAGATCAAAGATCACCATAAAAATATAATAATAATGAAGAAGTTTGAAATATTGCAAGAATTACCAAAATGTGGCACAGAAATATGAAGTGAGCAAATGCTGCTTGAAAAATGGTACCAATAGACTTACCAGATGCAGGGTTGCCACAAACTTTTATTGCTTGTAAAAAAGCAGTATCTGTTAAGTACAATAAAGTGCAATAGAATGAGGTATGCCTATATTATATACACAAAAGACAAAGAGGAAGAAATCTAAGCATACCACTACAGAAAATCATCAAATCAAAAGGCAGAAAGCAGTAGAAACAAAAAAGGGACTACAAAACAGCCAGAAAACAACCAACACAATGGTAATAAGTCCATACCTACAACAATTACTTTAAGTGTAAGTGGACTAAATTCTCCAATCAAAAGACAGAGAGTGGCTGAATAGACACAAAAACAAGACTCATCTATATGCTGCCTACAAGAGATTCACTTCAGGTGTAAGCCCACACACAGACTGAAAGTGAAGGAATGGCAAAAGATATTCCATAAAAATGGAAACCAAAAGAAAGCTAGGGTAGCCATACTTATATTCGGCAAAATAGACTTAAGACCGTAATAAGAGACCAAGAAGGTCATTATAATAATGATAAAGCAGTCAATCCAACAAGAGGATATAACATGTGTAAGTATTTAAGCATCTAAATATATAAAACAAATAATAACAGACCTAAAGGTAGAAATAGACAGCAATCTAATAATAACAGGGATATCCCACTTTAATACCCCCACTTACATCAATGGATAGATCCAGACAGAAAGCCCAGAAATAAACCCACCCAAACATGGTCAAAAATTATACAAAAATTAACTCAAAATGGATTAAAGACGAGTGTAAAGATCTGAAACTATAAAACTGTCAGAAATAAAACATAGTCAGTAAGCTACTTGACGTCAGTCATGGTGATGATTTTTGGCACTGACTTCAAAAGCAAAGGCAACAAAAACAATAATTAACAAGTGGGACTATATCAAACTACAAATCTTCTGTACAGCAAAGGAAACCATCAACAAAATGAAAAGGCAATGTATAGAATGGAAGAAAATATTTGCAAATCATATATATAAGGGGTTAATATCCAAAATAGATAAAGAACTCATACAATTCTATAGCAAAAAACCAAACAATCCAATTAAAAAATGGACAGGGGATCAGAATAGGTATTTTTCCAAAGACAGACAGATGGCCAACAAGTCTATATGAAAAGATGCTCAACATCATTAATCATAAGGGAAATGCAAATCAAAACCACAATGAGATATCACCCCATACCTGTTGGAAGGACTATTATCAAAAAGACAGGAAATAAATGCTGGTCAGTATGTGGCAAAAACAAATACTTGTGCCCTGTTTGTGGGAATATAAATTGGTGCAGTTACTATGGAGAACAGTATAGAGGTTTCTCAAAAAATTTAAAATAGAACTAACATATGATCCAACAATTTCACTGCTGGGTATTTATCTGAGAAAACAAATGTACTACCTTGATATCTGCACCCACATGTTCATTGCAGCAGTGCTTACAGTATCTAAGACATGGAAGCAAACTAAGTGTCCACTGACAGATGAATGAATAAAGAAAATGTGGTATATAATGTGAAACTGATATGTAATGGAATATTATTCAGCCATACCAATGAAGAAAATCCTGCCATTTGATATAACATGGGCGGACCTTGAGGGCATTATGCCAAGTGAAATACATCAGACTAAGAAAGCCAAATACCATATGATCTCATTGTAATGGAGTCTTAGAAAAAAGAAAAGAAAGCAAACACAAACGCATTGACACAAGGAACAGATTGGTACTTGCCCAGAGGTAGGGTGTAGGTTGCACAAAAAAGCTGAAGGGAATCAAAATGTACAAACTTCCAGTTATAAAGTAAATAAGTCACAGGATGTAATGTACAGCAAGGTGACTATAGCTCGTCATACTGTATTGTATATTTGAAAGTTGCTAAGAGAATAAATCTTAAAAGTTCTCATCACAAGAGAAAAATTGTATCTGTATGGTGATAGATGTTACCTAGACCTATCATGGTGATGATTTTGCAATATATGTAAATATTGAATCACTATTTGTACACCTGAGACTGACACAATATTATATGTCAGTTATACCTCAATAAAAAAAAGAAGTGGTCATATACAATATCTTATGAGATTTATTTTGGCCTTCATAAATGAAGCAAGTATGTTGAGGTGTTTACAAAACAAATGTAAGCCTCTTTAAACAATGCTGTGTATATCTAGATTGTATGTATATGTATGTGTAGGGGGTTGTATCACTTGTTTGACTTAGCTTTCTAAGATGTTTATAAGTATCTATCATGACCATATAATTCTTAGAATGTATATTCTTATTAAAACCTTATGTGTTAAACACACCAGTGTTCTTGGACAAATTATATTTCTTCCATTATCTCAAAAGTGACTGACCACCAGATACTTGAAAATCCATCAGAACTTTTGAGTAATACATGACAATATTCAAAGTTCAACATTATGAAAAACATTGCTTAAACATTTAAAGTGAATCTGTATGTAAAAGAGAATTGAGATTTATTAGATCAATATATAAAATTAAGTACATGTTCCAATTGAAAGTCCACAGGAAATACTGGACATGTATTTTTATAGAAATCAAACTTATGTCACTGATATGATTTAGCATAATTTTAGCAGCTCTAATATAAAATAAGCAATATTTCAGTGGCTTCATACAATTGTTTTGCTTCTTGCTTATGTAACAGTAGAGTGCTGTTGCGCGTGTTTTGGGTTCATTAGAGACACTGGCCCATTAGATAAGTCAGGTAACTTGGCTCCTTCTACCCTGTGGCTCTGCCATTCCCTGGAGCCATGTTGTCCTCTGCAACCAGCTGTTATGTGCAGAAAGAAACGATGGGAAAGATACACTTACTTCATAACTGTCATTGTAGCACATCATTTCTGTTCACATTCCTTTGGAGAACGGCATGGTCCTATCTAGATACAAAATGGTTTGGGAATAGAGTTCTCTGCTGGCAGCTGTTCCTCAGTGACAACCCTGTATCATGTGAGGGATGTGATTCCTCCCACATTAGTGATAGAAAACAAAAAATTTTCACAAAATATCAGAAATGATGTGAAAGTTGCGAAAGGTAGAAGGTGGGCATAATCAGACTGAAGGGCAAAACTGAAGTCCAAAACTTATCTAGGAGAGGACTTCTATGAGAGAAGATACTAGTTACAGAGGCAATCCACTCACTGTGAGGTGGTAGATATAAAAAGTGAGAGCTGGCATGGTGACCAGTGTGACTTTGTGAGAATCACAATAATGATAACTAGGCCATTCAACACTCACAGTCTAACTAGGGATGACCCTGGGAAGGTCAGTAAGAGCCAGGATGAAGTCAGGGTGCCTTTGCCCAGGAATCTCGCCAGGGTAGCCACACTCACCAGAAACAGAATATCTTAACACAATCGCACACATAAGCTAGCAGGAAATCTGAAGTATAAAGATGATCTCTAAAACAAATAACATCATTTTAAAATCCAGCCCATGAATAAAGATCCCAAGTTCAATGAAACAAAATCAGTATAGAAAGATTAAAGTATAATCAATCTCCAGAGAATTGCAGGAACACATAACATACATAAATCTGGGATCAACAGCTAGACATTTTAGAAGATAAGTTTGGATTATGACATTGTCCATTGATAGGAACAAAGATGGGCACAGTGGACAAGCTGGGACATTCAAACTAAAGCATCATCCAGCCTCAAAATGAAAAGGGACTCAGAGGCTAGGGCAAACACTCCAAACATATGCTAGTCACGATGGACACACGTTCAAGTTAAACAAAATAAAACTGGAGAGGCAAAATACATAAAAATAAAGATGAATATTTGATATTTATAAAAGTTTTAATCCACCAAGCATATATGAAAATAAAGAAAACGATGTACTAAAAATACCTTCAAATATAAAACTCAGACCCCTCAAGGCTGTAAGAATACAATGACAAATCCACAATGATGGGACATACTTGTCAGAAATTGACAATCTGATGGGAATGTAAATGGGTACAGCTACTGTGGGAAACTGTATGGAGATTCTTCAAAATATATTAAATATAGAACTACCATATGATCCAGTAATCCCACTTCTGTGTATATATTCAAAGGAAATGAAAGCAGGATCTCATAAAGATACCTGCACTCTCATGTTTATTGCACTATACACACTGACACACACAAACACACACAGAATGGAATATCCAAGAGAAAGAAGGAGATTCTGCCACTTGTGACAACATGGATGGAACTTGAGAGAGCATTATGCCAAGTGAGATAAGCCAGAGCAAGAAGACAACTACTATGTGAAATCACTAATATGTAGACTCTAAGAAGTTGAACTCAGAGTTGAGAAACAGAGTAGAACACTTGTTGTCAGGGACTGATTGGTGGGAAGATTGGAGAGATGTTGGTCAAAGGGTACAAACTTGCAACTACAAGATAAAAGTTCTGAAGATCTAATGCACAGCACAGTGAATAGTCAACAATACTGTACTATACACTTCAAAGTTGCTAAGAAATTAGGTCACAGATGATCTCACCACAAAAATGAAATGATAATTATGTGACATGATAGAGGTGTTAGCTAACAGCATGGTGTAAATCATACTGCAATATAGAAATGTATCAATTCAATACTTTTTAATACCTTAAACTTATACAAAGTTATGCCTATTATAACTCAATAAAAAATAATAAAAATTTAAAAATATTAAAAAGTTCACAAGTCACCA
Source organism: Phocoena sinus (assembly GCF_008692025.1). Taxonomy (NCBI): domain Eukaryota; kingdom Metazoa; phylum Chordata; class Mammalia; order Artiodactyla; family Phocoenidae; genus Phocoena; species Phocoena sinus. The sequence continues at coordinate 98,849,470 of NC_045765.1, read as the reverse complement.
CAAAAATAGAAATTGACAATTTGAATAGAAAAAAAGTAAGTACATTATGTATTTACATAAGGTAAATGACAAGCTGGAGTTAACAAATAATAGGTACTAAAGAAAACTTTCCCCAGTAAGTAAATGTATGCATATATATATATATATATATATATATATACATACATATATACCTACACATACACTTGTGTTATGTGTACTTGTGTATATATAGATCATAGATCTATGTTTCCATAGATATTTCCACATTAAGGGAAATAATCTAAATTAGTTGTGAATTGTACAAAAAATTAAAACAAATTACAAACTATTGAAAAAAATGACACTTGAGAACATTATGATTCAAAACCTGTCATGTGTCACTAAAGCAGGACATAAGGAAAATATATAATTCTAAAAATATTTAAAAGCTATAAAATTCCTTTTAAGTAAACTAAATTTTCTGTTAACAAAGCTAAAAAAAATATTAGTCAAATAAATTAGAAACATAATATAAATCAGAATTAATCAAGAAAACTAAAATGCAGTTTTCTGAAAAGACTGGTAAACATGACAAACCTTTGGAAAACCTGATCAACTGGTTTAGAGGAGAGAGTGAGGCAAAAATTAATATTAAAAAACTGGGGTACATATGTGTATATTCAGAGATTTTAAGAAGTGTGAGATTAGTATGTATAACTTTATATATATATATAAATATTTATACAAATATGTTTGAACAGATAGATAAAAATATTTTCTAGGAAACTTAAATCACCAGATTCAAGAAATACAGATCCCTAGTAGACCAGTAACTGTAGAATATATTACATAGAAGAGAGATATTTTCCTATCAAGGACCAAAGCCCAATAGTTTAATTCTAACAAAAATGGCAATGAACAAATAATTCTTTGTTAAGTAAATGTTCTAGTGCAGAGAGAAAGGGTGGGGTGGGGGATAGAGAGAGAGAGAAGGAGAGGGAGGGAGGGAAAAGAAAAGGGAGAGTAAGTTATTTAGCAAATTTTATGAGACTATCATAATGCTAATTTAAAAGCTGGGCAAGGATAATACTCAAGGAAACCTAATTTTAAACAAGAAAGATGTGAAAATCCTTAATACAAGATTATCAAGTAAAATACAGTGTTATTAAAATGATGCTGTTCTTTATAAAAATATTATTAAAAGAATAATGCCTTATGACCATTATCATAGAATTATCTCAGTTTAATATAAGAAAATTTATTAACATAATTACATAAACAGATTAAAGAACAATTATGATCACCTCAATAAATCTTGCAAAAGAAGTTGATAAAGCACAACATTTATTCTTTATTAAAAAAAAAAACTCTTAGCAAACTAGGAAGAAAATTTCCTTGATTTATAAGCTATTCAACAGAAATCTCCAGCATGTGTCATTTTAATTAAGATACATAATCAGTATTACCATTCAATGCGGTAACAAGATAGGACTTCTCACTTTAAAGTTACTCTTTGAGACCGTACTAAAGGGTTTAGCCCATGCAGTAAGAGAGGTTAAAGAAATCAGATGTATTATACTCAGAATGATGTGACTGTCATTATTATAGATTATAAGATTACTTGGAAAATCCAAGAAAGTCATCTTTAAAAAACTATAATTAATAGAAATTTAAGGAAAAAACTACAATCTACCAAAAAATCTAATATGAGCTATACCCAAAATAAAATTTTACCCTATTCACAACACCCTGGTTTTCTCTTTAGTTATTCACTTAATGGTTTTTAAAAAGATTAATTTGTAAGTAATAATAATAATAATGTGTATTTTCCAGATTTTATGTGTTTTGTGAGCAGTAAGAAATTGCTTGTACATGTTAACTGATAGGAGATAATGCCAGTAATGAATTGGTTTTAAAACATGTTCTGAAACACATTTCACATACTGAAAAATAAAAAAGAAGAAAATCTATGGGTATTGTTATTTTGGAATGGAAAAATACAAGTGATGATGATAATGGTGTTTTAGAAATCTCGGATGGTCAGTTTTGATTTATCTGCTCTCAAACAAACTTGAAATAAATTTTTAAAAATCACTACTGTGATAACTCATTTTAATACAGTATAATTTCTCTTTATTCTAAACATCACAATTCTTATCTATTGATACCTCCAAAAAGATCATTATTATAAAACAGAGATCATTAATCTGTATTTGCGCTTATGTTTATGTTAAACCGTGGACATATATTAATTTTGTAACAGTATTCTAGTAATTTCTAGGGACATCTTATTTTGTATTATTCACAAACATAACTCTAAAGTTTTAAATGTAAAACAAAGCATTGCCCTGGAAAGTTAGCACTGATTAAAATCACAATGTGCTCTTTTGTGCTAGTGTTTTTAATAAAAAATTATCAGTGGTAAAATGTAAATAAAAAAGCAAATTTCTTCCTTCATCATCTATTTTAAGCAGTTAAAATGAATGAACTCTCCTTTGAGAAAACATCGACTAAGCAAAATAATGGTTATGAGTTTGAGAAAATGTTTAATGAACTTGTTAAAATGCAGTTATTATTTTAGAGCATATTATTTTATGTTTTTTTTTCTTTTAAATTTTTCTTGAATTTTATTTTTTTATACAGCAGGTTATTATTTTATACATATTAGTGTATACATGTCAATTTCAATCTCTCAATTCATCCCACCGCTATCCCCCAGCCCCTGCTTTCCCCCCTTGGTGTCCATATGTTTTTCTCTACATCGCTCTTAAGCCTATTTTATGTTTTAAATTAATTGAAGTTTCTTTGCTCAGAGACTCTTTTTTCTTTTTCCACTTAATATACCAAAATAAGTGACCTTAGTAACTCATGTGGATGCCAAGAAGTTACTAAGCGGGGAATACTGGTTGACATAACAGCATGTGAATGGAAGAGTGTTTCCATTAATCTTCATATTCTTTTATCCTTTGTCAATTCAAATGCAAAGAAGTTCATAATGATTGAGCACGATTGTTCTTCAAAAAGCTCATATTGTAAGCTTTCTGATGGACTGATATTCAGGTTCTATTTCTTCTTGTTCTGAAAACACACCTATTTACTACATATATGGAAGTTGAAATTATATTCTGTCTATATACTGAAATATTTATATACATATATATGTATACATACATATATGTATAACACACATGCACATATATGTACCCATTTGTTTAGGGCAATGGGAGTAAATGTTCACTTTGAAAATATAAACCTTTTGGTAGCTTTATTCATAATTGCCAAAACTTGGAAGCAACCAAGGTGTCCTTCGGTAGAATAGATAAACTGTGGTACAATCAGATAATGGATTACAACTCAGTGCTAAAAATAATGGAGCTATCAAGCTATGAAAAGACATCAAGGAAACTTAAATGCATACTATTAAGTGAAATAAGCCAATATAAAAGGCTATATACTGGATGATTCCAACTATATGACATTCTGTAAAAGGCAAAACTATGGAGACAGTAAAAAGATCAGTGGTTGCCAGGGATTAAGGGAGAGGGAGAAATAAGTAGGTGGGGCACGGAGGGCTTTGAGGGCAGTGAAACTAGGCTGTTTGATACTGTAATGGTGGATACATGACATATATTTGTCTAAACCCATGAAATGTACACCGCTTACAATGAACCTTAAACTCTGGACTCTGGGTGAGAATGATGTGTCAAAGTAGGCTCATCTATTACAATAAATAAAGCACTCTGTTGGGAGATGTTGACAGCAAGGGAGGCATGTGTGGGAACAAGGGATGTATGAGAAATCTGTGGATGTTCTGCTCAATTTTGCTATGAACCCAAGACAGCTTTTAAAAAAAAGTATTTTAAAAAATGTAAGTCTGACTATACTAACGGTTCTAATATTTAAAGAAGGCCTAATTCTGAAAAATAGATGACAGCTCTAAACCATGCCGAGCCAATCAGATGACTCATTATTCAATGAATTGATAATGTCAGATCCATGCCTATATAAGGAACATTGTGTTCCTGCACATGGCAGGAATTTAGTAGATACAGTGCAGTGTTTGATTAAGCTAAAGAATAAGTAAAGTGGAAGTTTAGATGAAGAGGAAATTATTTGGAAGAGCTCATATTAACAACAACAATAACAGATCATAGCCAGAGACATGTTGAGTGAGCACATTCATAATAGAAGAGTGGGGGAGCACATCATGTGTTATGTGAACATGGGGGATAACAAAAGTGGACAGTTTGCAATTACAAGGATGGGTTTGAATCCAGAGCTGTCTCTTAGTCTCTTAATAGTTTTGTAATCTTGGCAAGTTAATTTATATCTTAACCAATCAATGCCTCTACTTCTTCATTTATGGTGAGGTAGGAACTAGGTGGACATGAATATTAAGTGAGTAGAACTGAAAGTTCACAGACAAAATTTCACTAACAGAATCAAGATTTCTGAAGCGTGAACCTGACATTCCATCGTAGTCCAGATCCTATGGGACAAGTGATAGAAGCTAGGAAATATGTGTGGAATGAGTAAACAGGAAAATGTGGAGACATCTCATAATGGATGAGAGCCATATTATGAAGGATTATGATAAGCTCCAAAGAAAGGAAGGAAGGAAGGAAGGAATGGGAAAAAAGAAGGAAGGGACAGAGGGAGGAAGGGAAAGAGAGAGAAAGAGAGAAAGAGAGAAAGAAAGAAAGAAAGAAAAGAAAGAAAAACAGAAAGAGAAAAAGGAAGGAAGGAAGGAGGAAGGAAGAGGAAAGAAGAAGGAAAGAAAGAAAGATATCTATACCTACTGCGTATCATCATAGTTTACAATATACAAATTCTATAAACCATATACATTCTTCAGACATGTGTTTGGTATTTGACTAGTGAAACTGGGCATTCAATATATTCTGGCTATGATTCTGCATCATATAATATACAAGTATTCTTTCATTCATTCATTTATCCAACAACATTGCTTAAATGACTATAATATGCTAGGTATCAGGATAAAGCCTTAAATAGGACAATGTCTGTCTTCCTGAAACTCATATTCCAAAGCAAAAGGGGGAGATTGATAATTCTGATTTCATATTGCTTTCATCAGATAGATAAAAACATCAAAATTATATGGTGGTATAGCCAGAATCTTGAAAAGCATGTTTTAAAAATTTGTTTTTAAATTATGTATAGTAAAATTCACTCTTTCTAGCGAACAGTTCTATGAGTTTCGAAAAATGCATACAGCTATATAACCACACCATAATCAAGGTACAGTTTTATCATCCCCCAAAAATCCCTTATAAAAGCAAACTTTTGGTAAGCTTTGGATTTTTTCAAAGAAAACAAACTTAGCATAAGAACAACCCAAGTGACTCAAATTATAAAACTCTAATTAAGTTCCGTAAGTGTAATCTTAAGGCATATTTAGCTTTAAGACAAAGAAATCAGTGCAAAGTAGCTTAAAGTAAAACAGAAAAACAAAAACATGGGATACAGTCCTTGTTAGTGAATACAGGAGGGTCTTACATAAGTGAAATAAAGTATCACTACCCGCGGGAACTCCACTACTCACTCCATCTCCTTCTCCTAGTCTGCATAATCTCTTATCTTTGCTCACACTGTGGTCATGGCTGCTCTAAAAAGGGCGCCCTCAATCCCTGTGTCCATATGATATCACAGACTTTGCACCCACATGGAACTAACATGCACAAATTCAGGTCCCAAAGTCCAAGAAAAAAATTAGATGTGGCCAGGGAGGTGAATCATATGATACACAGATTTACTCATTTTAGAGGGTATAGATGGTTTTGTCCGTCTCCCACTTCTTTGCAGTGACATGTCAGAAAGAAGTGTAGTAGTAGTAGGAATAATATTAATCACAACAATAGCAATACCAAGATTCCAAGGTGAAGAACATGCTTTATTTTAAAAAGATTGTCCGGATCATAGCTATCAAAGTCCAGTGAGATAATATCTCAAACAAGAAGGGAACTATCAGAGGCAGGAAAAGTGAGAGACTCTATTAAAGAAAAACTAAGTGGGGGGAAAAAAAAAAAGGATTCCAGTAATAGTGACCAATTCCAAAATAAGCTAGCCAATATTTAGAATCTTGAGCATTGAGGAAGACTTACAGATTCCCTGGAAGATGTTTTGGAGATAAACTCTTACCCTAATTTATTGTAATTTACTTAAACACATTAAGAACTAACCACCATTTTATTGCATGGCATTGACAATGCAAATAAAACATTAATGTTTAAAGGTGAGTTCCTGGACAATCAAACTTAAATTCATGACAGATTTTTGACACTGCCTGCAGAAGTTGATGAAATAATCTGTTTATATTCCTATAATGACACACACCTGTGATACTGGACTAGAAAGTTAAGATCATCTCCAATTAAAGTTGCATATCCTATTTCTTTTGCTCCTAAAGATCTTGATAAGGAAATGGTATAAATACAGTTACCAGTTATATTTTCAAGCGTCTGGGGAAAAAAACCCTGAAATCCTAGAAATAAAACAGAAAGAGAAGAAATGTTTTATTTTCTTTTCCATGAGATCCAAGATGATAAAGAGATATGCAGAACACATCTTTTCCTCCTACTCAAGCCAAAAAGGAAAAAAAAAAGAAAAAGTATTCTGTTTGAAAGCCAAAGAAAAAAGGGTGGGAAACAATGAGAATGAAAATGCTTGCAAAGTATGTTTTCAGAATCTAAATTCTATCTAAAAATTATGTTATTAGTTTAGTGAAAATGATTCCTGACTCAGTAAACTAGAAAGAACTCATTGCCTAAGAGTCATTTTATATATCCATATTTATAGTCATTATGTAGATTAAAAGTTATAAGCCATTGTCCAGGTTCTCCTCTTTGGCCTTAGTGGTTCTTGGTATCGTGAAATAAAATCTATTCATATGCATTGGCATGGGCACACAAACACACTCACACATACATAGCACCAAATTATGTTTTGCTATCTTCCAAACACAAGCTTGATAATGTTAAGATCAATCATGGACCAATAAATCTACAACAAAACTTGCTACATATATCAATAGGGTCACAGAAAATAATCAAAATTAGTACAATAAAAATTCTACACTGATGAGAGGAGCTGGGCTAAAACATCTATAATCTCGGTGCAGAACAGACATATATCTATTAATATAGAGAGAATACATTCTACAGTTTGGAATAGGATAACCTGCAAACATATATTTGTTCTATCATCTAATGATCCACCTTTCATGGGAAAAATGGCTGTGTTCTCTATCCTCAATCCACCTTGAGGACTCTGAGTAGATACTTTTAGCTGTAGTCAATGTAATGGACACAGTCTTTAGAACCTCAGAAAATGGATTTTGAACTACATTTCTAGCAAGTTTTGATAGAAAATACATGCAGCAGATAGAGGTTTAATGTAGTTGAATTCCCCATTATTCAGTGACTAATTACTCCTTTTGTGGTGATCCAGGTCTGTGACTTCTCTCTTTTTTCCCCATGGCTGCCTGCCTTTGGCCATTTCACAGTTCATTAGCACCTTCAACATCTAATGGGCAAGTGAAGAATACAGACATGACTCAGATCAATTTTACAGTTTTGTATCACTGGGACTACAATTTTGATGAGATATGCTACTGAAATGAATACATAAAATGGAATTCAAAAGGTTCTTCTGAATTTCAAATAATAATTTTCTGTCATCGGAAACACTCAAATTGATTACATTGACTTGGCATAACTAAGTATTTTTTTTAGGATTTTTTTTGTTTTTGAAATCACCTCTCTTCTCTTTCTTATGTAATTACCCAGGGTTCACTGGCTTACTGCATAATGTAGACACATGACAGACGTAGAATGTGCTGGATTAAAATCATGGAAAGAACACACTGCATTAAATTTAAAAATCTGCCTTACATCACCAGTAATCCCCTATCTTCTTAATGGCTTTCGCTCAGAGTAAATGAATAGTCTAATAAGCAAATTGAATCATTTAAACTGTAATATTATACACATATATAAGTATATATTTATAATAATATATTACATAAATAACTATGTGATATATCTGTATGTCATATAGTGTTTTGTCCAACATATTTCCTTACATATTTGTAGCTCATTTATATACTATTTGCATATATATATTCTCATATTTTGAGTCATATTTTTTCAAATATATATTTTTAATTAAGATGAGTAGACATTTACACTTAATTTGGTATTGATTCTTCAGAAAATTAATAATTGTATATTAAAATTAAGAAAACAAGCCCAAGCCCAAGTGACTTCACTTATGTAAGCGTCAGTTTCCAATAAAGTTACTGTGAGACTTAAATGAGAAACTGTAGATCATGTATTGTGCCAATGCCTAGGGCATAATAAACAATCAACAGATAGCGTCTTATATTATTAAGATTATATACGTATATGTGTGTGTTTATTTGCGTTTGCTATGGTTTCAGGTTGAGAATTTGTACCTCAGTGCTACTTTCCCTATCACATACTTGTCACTCTAACAATCTCCCGAGGGCTGTATATTCTACTTGTACTATGTATAGGGCTTACCCCTTACTGCAATTCAGCAGTGTGAGGAATCTTCTACACTTTAAAGGGCCAGAGTCTAAATACCTGAGTTCTAGTTTTGACTATGCTTGAATGAAATGTATGTAACTGTGACTAAAGCATTCGACTTCTCAGACCTCCAAAAATGGTCATACCTACCCTGCAATATAACAAAGTTATATGATATCATGTCACTGAAAGTGTTTTATAATCCATCAAAGGATAGTAAAGTGGAAATATCAGTATTACAAAGGAGAACAATCCATATAAAGCAGTTTAGATTCCATTCTATAAGCTTCTAGAAAGTTGTGAACACTAAAGAGACAAAGATAGCAATAAATTCTAAGAAGACAAAGATGGCACTGACTTGCTACTGCAGGGATCCTGGCAGTTTAATAAGACTGGGGCATGGGTGGAGAGGTTGGAGAAGCTTAGCAAAGCAAAACCTTAGGAATGCATCTATCGTAATGATTTCAATTAAGACTTACCAAGACTTACAAATAATAAATATTGTAATTTGCAATTAGCTATAGGGTGAAGCCCCTTGCAAATTCAATCTCATATCTGATTTTCCACATGCCAGATACCTGATCACCAGGGCCTAAGGAAGTGTCACGATCCAACATAGTACCAGATGCAAACTCATTAGGTATAGTATAAACTGGCTCTCTCCCAATTCACTAACTCCACTTCACACAATTTTATTATTCTACAACCCCATTGATATATTTTAAAATACTTTCTCCCCTTCCAAGCCCTCACCCTCATGTCCACATGTCATATTCCTATGTCTACCTCTAGACAATGGGTCACTTACTTCTTTTTGTCTATATTATCTCAGCTTATAGAAACTTGATTTATATAATGGCCAACATTAAACTCATATCATTTGGGGGATCTAATGCTCAAACATTTTGTTACCAACTTATCTTGAATCTTAGTGGGCCATTCTTTTGTCATCAGAGAGTCTTACTTTCCATAAAGGACTAACCCAAGTTAGATGTTTTCTTACTTCCCACGCCACTAACCCTTTTTGTGTTGTGGGATTTTTGGTGCCCTTTTCTCTTGGTAAGGTGTTAGTTCATAAAATTTGATAAAATGAGATCTCTCCCAGGATATACTTAAAGACACATTAAGGTAGTCACCCCTCTTTGGTTTACTTATCCAGTGCTATCCTCATTCTTCTCTGAAATTGTCTCTTGCTAATCCAGTTCATCTATCTTGTTTGTCTTCAGAAGTACATGTTGTCTCATATCCTTATCTTTTCTCATATTTTGTGTATATACATCATATTTACACTAAGGCAAGAATGATGTCTTATTTGGATTTCCTTAGTACTCTACTTTTTTCTGTATCCAGGAACTTCTCACAAAGAGTTAGGAACCTAGTAGGCATTTAATAAATATTAGTTGAATTGATTTAATGAGAATCACTGAGTGGTCTGAGCCAGACTAGGTATGAAAGTACTTAGATGAAAAAGTACCTTGATAAATAATTGGATAACTAAAAAGGAAGTAGCAAGTGAAAGACTGTGTGGGAGGTTGACGGAGGGGAAGTGAACATTATCGGGAGGAGAAAAGGGAATAAAAGACATTGAGAAAGAAGAAGTTCTCTTAATAAAGGGCAATATTTCCCAGAGGATGATGTAGCATTAGATAGTCCATGTACCTCCTTTTTATTTCTGTTTTTAAAATAGAGCAGCTTTGTCCAGCCTATTATTTTAAACTTCTTTGACTTACATAGGCTATGCTCAATAAATGATAACAAGAAATGTCTGAATAAAAGTTTTTTTACAAATAAAAGGCCAATTGGGTTAATTTTGTAAATATAACTTTATTATTATTCCTTTTCAAGAAAGAAAATTAAGTTAAAATAAGATTCTCTGTAAAAAGTCATTGACAGTTTCTTTTTGTAAAAATGGAAGTAAATTGCTGAGCACTGGTAAATATCACTACAAAATGGAGATGCTCAAAGTCTTCCTGATTATAATGACAGAGGGGGAGAGACAGAGTACATGTACACACATGCATACATGTGTGTGTGTATATGTATACACACACACATATATAGACTTTATAAAATGAAAATATATACTTTATATAGTATATGTACTTTATAAAGTATATATATGCACTTTAAATATATATTCATACTTTGAAAAGACACACACACACACACACACACACACAAATGCATACATATAAAAAGAGAAGAGTACGAAGTAAAATGTTGTTAAGTCTGAAACTCCAAACTCAGTTACATGTCGTTATTATAAGCCAATGAGTGAAAAACTAGGCTAAACTACAGTTGATCCTTGAACAATGTGGGGTTTAGGGTCGCTGATCATCCACACAGTCAAAATCCTGCCTGTAAGTTATAGTTGGCCCTCCCTGATACACGTGGTTCCTCCTTATCTGAGGTTTCTTCGTATTCGCATCTGCAGATTCAACCAACTGCAGATCAGTACTGTGGTATTTACTATTGAAAAAACATCAAGTATAAGTGGATCCACGCGGTTCAAACCCTTGTTTTTCAAACCCTTGTTGTTCAAAGGTCAAGTGTAGTTCTTTCAATGAAATAAGAGTACATTTGAAGCATTTCAACAATAATTGAGTAGGTTAAGAATGATTATGAGAACATAGAGACATTTTCTTACTGAATTCTTTGTACATCAGTTTATTTATTTAAAATAAAATGATTTTCTCTCTTATGTTGAATATGAATTAAAACCTTTGTTCCCAGATATTGATACATTATGATTATTAGGTTACAGAATATCTAATTTACCCAGATATTCTGAGTCTATATCTGGATGTTTTCTTGACATTTAAAATGGAATTAATATACCCAATATCTGAGTAATATGTTGCACTAAATCCTTTGTTACTAAAATCTCATTACAGAAATAAAAACAAAAACACAAACAGAAATACCACTCTGCCAACAATGAATTAACTCGATCTAAGTGTTTGCTTGCTGTTTGTTGTTGTTGATAAGGTTTTAAAAAAAAACGTAGGTGGGTAAAATTGCATACTCTTCTGTTTTTTTGGTCCCATTTCCAACATTATAAAGAAATTATTTGTATTATTTCAATTAAACTAATATTTTGGAATTACCATATGATTCAGCTATTCCCTTCCTATGTGTATACCCAAGAGAACTGAAAACACGTTCATGCAAAATTGTACATGGGTGTTTACAGCAGCAAAATTCATAATAGTCAAAAAATGTAAACAACACAAATTTCCATCAGCTGATGAATGGATAAATATATTGGATAATTATATTCATGCAATGGAACGTTAAAAGGAATAAAACACTGATTTATCCTGCAACTTGGATGAACCTTGAAAATATCATGATTAATGAAAGAAGTCAAACACAAAAAGGTTACATATTACATGATTCTATTATATGAAATGTCCAGAATAGGAGGTAAATTCATAGAGACAGAAAGTAGGTTAGCTACTGTCAGAGAATAGAGGGAAGGATTGAACAGTGGCTACTAACAGGTATAGAATTGCTTTGTAGGGTGACAAAAATGTTCTGGAATTAGATAGTGGTGATCGTTTTACAACACTGTGTATATATGAAGACCATGGATATGTATTCTTTATAATAGTGAATTTTATGGTATGTGAATTATATTTCAAACTAAAAGTATTCTAAAACCAATAATATTTGAGATTAGTCTTATTGTTTAATTTGACTGAGTTTTGGAATAAAGTTTGCAATATTTTCCTTACTTTGGGGATTTCTCAAACTTAGGCGATTAATGTTATCATTCATAACATATATTTATTCTTTACAAAGTGTTACTTGCATAATCTTTATTATGGTCTGTAAGCAAGTATGCTTATTTCCCTCCTTATGAAATGTTGGATTTCTAACAATAGCCAAAGATCTTGAACATGAGAATTCCATATGTTTCCCACCCCTCCCCCCCAAAAAAGTGAAAACATTAAACATTATCTGAATTTGTAAATGAAAAGTATAATTTCTAGGATGTTGTGCCAAGAAAACAAATTAAAGAATTGTAAATATACATATTCCAGGATATAAAAATTAGAAATTACAATAAATAATGCTCCTTCCTAATTTTGTTATCTCCATATCTCCTGTATTTCTATTTTGTAGAAAAGGAAGCATATTTATTCACAAAATTCTAGCATGGAGACAATTTCTGAAGTTATACAAAATCATCCCATAGTTCATTACAAATAGACTACTGATAAAAAGTAATAAAATGATGAATCCACACTGCAGATCTGAAAAATAACTGCATGTATAATATTCTGCAAATTTTTACCTACTAATATCCATCCACAAGCATCCTGGAGTTCAGAGGACCTGGTGTACTATAAAATAACAAAACAATCAAAAGAGAAATTCTAGAAGACCTACATTTTTAACTGGCAGATGGTAACCAAGTCGTAGAAAAAAAACATAATATGACCCAATATGGAGTGTAGGTATCAATTTGAAACTGTTTTCTTGGCAATTAATCACTTCCAATGAATGTCTAAATGCCTAAAGTATTTTCACAAGTTTCTGCCTTCCATGCAAAAAAAAAAAAATCTCATCTCTTGCTGCTTCCCTATGAAAATCTTGCATTCCAGCTAGATTTGTCTTTTAGCAGGAGTCTAAAAACTCAAATGAATCCAGGAGCCATGAAGTAAGAAGGCCTGAAGACTGCAGAATTGTGAGGACTGGTCAACTGTGAGGGACAGAGCCATGGGAGGCAAGCAGGTGCTACTCAGAAGAAGCAAATTGTATTAATGTGGATATACAGGCCTAAGATTATGGAATTACATCTTTAAGATGCCTCATCACTAAAATGCTTTATGAAAACAATAAAATGACCACAAAGCTGAATGGCTAAAACAAGACAAGAGATCAAAAAATTAAAATTAAAGAAAGAAGTTAGGAATTGGGAATATAGAAAGTCATAAGAAGAAAGCCACAACATAATTTATGTAAAAAGAGGAAACTTTCAAAAACAAATGGTGTAAAATTGAAAAAAAATCTCTGCTATATATGTGTGCCTACTGTTTTAAAATAAAACTTGAGTTGTATTGAGTTATTTCTAGCAATTAAAAGACATTTAATTAGTTATACTATTTTGAAGGAGATTTTAAATGATTGGCTACTAAATCCAATTATTTAAAAATTAAGAAAAAATTGATTCGATATTCTTTTGTGTGTTAAAAATCTGAAGGTGATTTTAATATTCCACATTTTTAGGTTTAAGCCGGCAGCCAGCAGTTGAAATTGACATGTGAGAGTTCTAAGTCCCAGATGCTAGCTGCCAACTGCCTTTTTGTTCTTGTTTCCTTGGAAACGGAGGTTGGTTTCACAAAAACAAGGTAAGTACAACTTTTACAGAAGAGAAATGGAACACTCTTGTCAACTTGCTGGCTGAGACCTGTGAGTGCAGCTTTCCAAAAAACACTGAAGTTGGAAGCCAGTTGAGGCATAGAGGGGTGTGTGGCAAAGCATCAGTACCCATGTTCTTCCTGTTTAAATTGACTGTGGGGAAATGACCCAATAAGATATACAAAAAGATCAAAATTAAAACAGTCAAAACTTTATCAAGTCAAAAACATTTGAGTCTAGGGTGAAAAATATGATACAGAACCTCCAACAATGAGATGCTTTTAAATCTCCAGTAATGTTAAGTAGACCATTATTGAGTGATACTATAGGTCAACAGTTCTCTGAAATGGCAAGAGTGACTTACCACGTAGTGATGGGTGGGCCAAGTTAGGATAAGAGGAAGTGAAAGAAGACTTTTCTCCCAGGGGTGTTTTGCAAAAGTTCTTCAGGTGATTCTGATTTGCCCTATCTCCTCTGCCTTTATAAATCACTGATCTGATCTAACCATCTATTTTTTCGGAAGAGGGGCACTAAGGCACAGAAAGACAAAGTTATTCATATAAAAACTGAAATCTAGCTAACGTCAAGCCAGGCAGAGAACCTAGCTCTCTCCTTTCTTCAGACACACGTTTATTTTATACAGTGTTACAGATTGTTGCTATTGTCATGATTTCAAAATTCTCTTGATCATTTTATTTTTCTTTAGGTATCATCAATTGAATATAAAGAAATGTAATCATAGTATATAAAAACCATTCATAAAATGTAAGGATTTAAACAGTTATGCATTGAAAGCCAACAGTTAACTTTTTTTAACATAGTTAAGTTGCCGATGCTATATATAGTAAGCTGGAAAATATAGCAAAAATTAGGACAGGATATCACTTTGTTTTTTAAAACTTTTAACTTCATCAGAGATAATCTGTTTTTTAACTTAATTTTAACAACAGGATTTATTTAGAAAAAACTTACCCCCTAAGATGAACCATATTGTGTAAAGATTCTTTGTATCACTGAAGTGGATTGTGGGCCAAAACAAAGGCTATAAAAGCCCATGGCTACATCTGTTACCTGTTTAGGTGTCTTAAAAAAGTATTTACATTTTTAAAATTGGAATTCCTTTGCCTGTCTCACGGTAATGACTTGGTAAACTGTCGGTGTTGTCTGCTATTTTAAGAAAAAGAACTGTCTCTTTAAAATCATGATAAAACCCAGAACTTAAAAAGCTAATTTCTATTTCAGTGAATCAAAGAACAGTGATTAAACACAAGGTTCCTTCAGTGATGTTCTACCACAGCCTTCATGTTTCCCATCACACTACATATGGTCCAATTGTTTACAGATTACAAAAAAAATCCCTGCTCAGATGTTAAAACAAGATGTTTTCTTCACTTTCAAATGGCAGGCTGACTGCCAATTTTTACAATTAGTTATTCTGTGCAAAGAAAAAAAGCTTAATTATCACAATTTCTTATGTGTGGACATTACTCTTGTGATGGCTATCAACCTGAGGACTGATAGAAATGAACTCTGCTCCGTGACACGGGGGAAGCCTCTTGGGAAGACAGCTTTTTGTAAGGGAGATGGAATCGCAAAATAAGGAGGGCAAAGCATCTTCGCCAGAAATAGGTATTGCAACATCAAAGCAAACAAGCCACCTGCCAGTGACAACGTTTCCCTATGGCACCGTCTGGCAGACAGAATTTCACAGTGTTAAACAATAGGGCTGCACACACCATGAGTGTGCCTATCGCCTATCGATGGGTCACTGATTCTTTAAAAAGACTTGCTGAAGGAGGCAGAGTGATGATGGGAGGGAAACAAACTGGCAGGAAAAAGACTCTCATTTAGATGCTAAACCCATGTTTATTGAATGAGCTCAAAGTTGGTGTTCTCACTCCTTAGAGGAATTGTTTGGACCCACAATAAACTGTCATGGTATTGTTAGCTGGAAGTTGAAGAAAATATGTTAATGAACTTACATACTTAGAATTCTATGTACTATATATTTCAGTCTCTATACCCCTTCAAGCCTCCAAAATGCCTAGCTTTACATATAACAGTTGATTTAAAAATCATATTGGATAAGTAATACATCCAGAATGATAACAAGTGGCCCCAAGAATGAGGATCTTGGTAGGTGGAATTAAGGGAAGGGGTGTAAAATATGTTAAATTCTTTTGCTACATTTTGTTTTTCTTTAATAGGATTCTGCATTAAGAACCAGACTTTTAAAAATTACTTGAGAAAATGATAATAAAGATGTGTTTCAGGAAGAGCTGTGATACTGTGGTGTCCAGTGATGGTCCTTTATTTTTATGCTGTTTATAGGTGGAAAGAGAGGGGAGCTGAATGCCAACTTTCTGAGGTTTGTCCAAACCTGGATGACTTTGCATGCTATTCAAAGATTTTATCAATGGATGAAAAGCTTTTGTTTATTAGTTAAAACCTGTAATTCAAGACCTTTTGGCTACCTCTAGGGGTATGCATCTCAGTAAAATTGTGTAAAAACTATCAATAGTTTAATGGTTGAAAATATATTGGTGAGGAAAGGGGACATTCAAATGACAATGGAAGTATAATAGAAATTGAAATTCTCTCACCTCACCTCACCTCTAGTCTCATTCCCAAGGGTAACATTGCTAGTTCCATGACAGTTCTAAATAACAGCTCTATCCCTCTATATCTTGGTTTATCATTGTTAGACCAAATCAACTTGCTCTCCTCTAGGAAAAATTAAGGAGTTTACCTCAAACCTGCCACCTCTTCTCTTCCACACCTGAATTTTGTCAGCTTTATTATATTTTTTCTTTCTGCTAGTGATTCTCATTTTAAATTACATTTCATGGATTTTAATTACTTAAGGAATACAACAATATCTTCTAAAAAATCTAAAATATTACAAGTACGACTATTATCTTCTTTGACTCTCATTTCAGTGTGCACAAATAGTTGAATACTTGTAAGGCTGTGATTCAACAATCGAAGAAATTTCTCTTGGGGCAAATGTCTCTCTAGTACTTTATGTATACCCGCATAAAATAATGGTATGTGACACATAGAGTTTCCGTCTGAAGTTGAGACGATGGAAGTACAGCTAGCATTTACTTATTTTATTTTATTTTTTTGCGGTATGCAGGCCTCTCACTGTTGTGGCCTCTCCCGTTGCGGAGCACAGGCTCCAGAAGCGCAGGCTCAGTGGCCATGGCTCACGGGCCCAGCCGCTCCGCGGCATGTGGGATCTTCCCGGACCGGGGCATGAACCCGTGTCCCCTGCATAGGCAGGCGGACTCTCAACCACTGCGCCACCAGGGAAGCCCTAGCATTTACTTTTAACATGCTACTTAAAATTTCTCTTCAGGTTTAGAGAATACAAAATAGAAACTGGAAATGACCCTATAGAAACAAAAATTCCATAGCATTTTTATAGTATTGCCTATTCATTCTTCATTTATTCGTTCATCAAATTATTTATTCATTTAGAGCCAGATATTATGGATACTCAGAAGATTAAGAGTCATATATTACTCTAAAGTCTTCAAAGTGTAGTAGAGAGATCAGTGGTCAGTCTCCAGTCATTGATTCTTAAGCCAATATGAGGTCATTCAAATCAAGTATTTAATCTCTTTTCCAGTTGCTGCCTTTGGTAGCAATAGAGCTTCCTATTTCAGGGAGCAGGGGGTATATGCTTCTCTACAGCTTTCTTTATACATCTCTAATACCTCTGCAACCTCATTTTATGTCTGGTTTATTCATTGTTACTAAAGATAATTTTTATACCAAGAAATATATTTACCCAAAAGTTCTAGAAAGAGAGAAACTTCATTAATGAAGACATGCTTCCCTTAAAAAGTTGCTAAAACCTATATTTTCACACTTTTTAAATTATTATTTTAAGGAGAAGTTAGAATTCCAGTAAAGGTCAAAATTTACATAAACTTAATAAAATTTAACCTGACTCTGGGTTTTTTTTAATGTGAGCTTCATTAGGAATCTCTTTGATTCTAAAATATTAAACCTAATTAGCACAAACAAACAAAATTATTTGGCATACTGACTACGATACTGAATGTAGTTCTCTAGAGTGTTTGTTTTAAGTTTAGAGGGTCAATCCAGACCATGAAGCCATGACTAGCAATTATTTATGCCAGAATCTTCAATAATTTCATCTCTGAAAATAGTAGGCAGAAAGTAAGTATTCATGTTCCTTTGCTGAATGAATGGATATGATCTGGGCCAGGTCATAGGAAACCAAGTTTGGTTAAGGCTCCAATTCAACTGAAAAGATTTTGGATTCCTGGGCCCAGTTATCTCATCTGTAGGGTGAGGTGCTCAGATACATGTGATTGTAACCTATTTTATATATACTTCCTGTATGCTGCTGAGGAGAGGAATTCAATGATTCAAAAGTATAAGAGGAAAGATCCCTGCCTTCCAAATACTTTCATTTCAGAAGAGTGGCCAACATTTTCATCTGTGACATTACTAACTTTGAGAAAATAAAGAGTGTAAACCCTGATTACTATCATATGCATATTTTATGTGTTATTCACTCATTTATTTCCCAAATATACATGAATTATTTGCTGTGTGACACGTATCCTATGAAGCACCCGGGACATAATGTTAAAATATTATGACGTGTCAGACTAGCTCACAAGAGAGTGAAATATATGCAGTGATCAGAGAAGTCATCATAGAAGAGACCAGCTGTACTATGAAAGATGGGGAGGACGTCGTTACGTAGAAATGAATTTGGAATCGAAGCAGGTAGAACAAGCTTGAGACAGAGGAAATAACACAGAGAACGTTATGGAGTTTGAATAAAGACCAATCCAGCTGCTGTTTAGATAAAAGACCTGTTTTCCTAGGCACTGGTTTTAAATGTTGTGTATGTTTGTGTTTTTTTATCTTTTTGGGCAACAGAACCCTTATTTCAAATGATACCTCACATAGTAATTTATTATTATATAAAATACATTAAATAAAATTACAGTAATGAAATATCAATTTTAAGCAAAAATTCTTAAAATTTGTTTACTTTACCATCATTAATACCAATAAGAAATCTATTTTAAAAACCTCAATTATCTGGAATTTAGATTTGCTGTCAAAAATAACTCAATGGCTAATACATTTTTAAATGATTAACTTTTAATGAGATTGAAAATGAGAAAAGAAAGGTCTTCTGTACACTTAGGTACCATTTCTGATGCTCTTCTTTCCATTCTAAGGTCCTAATTTTTCCTTCATGCATTGTACTTTTTATCACTAGATATTATATTTGGGTATTTTTTATATCTCTTATTAATGTGTCACATTTTCCTCTATCTCCTTGACCATATGAAGTATATTTGTATCAGCTGTTTTTATGGACTGAATATCTGTACCTTCCCCTCTATACTGAAATCCTAACCTCCCAGTGTGATAGTATAAGAGGTGGGGCCTTTGAAAGGTTATTAGGTCATGGGAGAAACTCTCATGTATGGAGTCAACGCCCTTATAAGACGAGACAGGCTTTCTCTTTCTGCTTTTTCTCTCTACCATGTGAGGATACGAAGAGAAGATGAACATCTGCAAACCAGAAAGAGTGCCCTAACCAGACACTGGATGTGCTGGTGCCTTGATCTTGGGCTTCCCAGCCTCTAGAACTGTAAGAAATAAATGCTTTTTGTTTAAGCCACCCAGTCTGTGGTATCCTGATATAGCTGCCTAAACTGGCTAAGACAGTTGTTTTAATGTCCTTATTTTTAATTGTCATTTTTGTCATCTCTGAGTCTGTTTCTATTGACTGATCTTTCTTCTGAGTATAGGGCCCATTTCCTGCTTATTTGCATGACTAATAATTTTTTATTTAACATTGGACGTATGATTTTACATTATTCGTGGCTGGATTTTGTTGTAATCATTTAAAACACTATTAGGCTTTGTGCTTGGAATCAGTTTCATCCTTTTGAAGTTTGCTTTTAAGTTTTACCATCATAAGTCCAGAACACCTTTCAATCTCTAGCTAATGTGTCTCTAATACTGAAATACTACTCTTGAAGACTCTAACCCATGCTCTGTGCATTAGGAGTTTGGTCCATTCTGGATTGCTGAAACACAAACCACTCCCAGCCTGATGTGATCTCTGGGGTTTAATCTTTCAAATCTTTTCTAGGGGTTATTTCCCTATCTTCAGTAGTTACCCCACATGCAAGTGCAAATAAGTACTTTGCAAAAAAACTCAAAGGGACTCTTCTGAAGACCTTTGGAGTGTTCTCTCTCTCTCTCTCTCTCTCTCTGTCTTTCTAATATCTTATCCTGCAAATTAGCCCCTCCTGAATGCTGAACTCTTGACTGCTCAACTTGGAGAAACTGCCAGTTTCTTAATGTGTTCTCCTGTCCAATAACGTGGCTGGGACCTCTATCTAGACAGTGAGCTGAGGTATGTCTAGGGTTCCTCTCATTTGCTTTCCTTTTCTCAGGGACTACTGTACTCAGCTGCCTGTTGTCCAATGTCTGAAAATCATTGTTTCATATATGTTGTTGAGGTTTCTAGTTATTTAAGATGAGAGGGTAAATTTTGTCCCTCTTGTTCCATCATGGCTGGTTTGCAGAAATCCCTGATTTATTTCTGCATTTGTTTTACAGAAAGAGAGAGAGACAGAGAGAGGGAGAGAGGTAAGGGGGTGGGGGACGGAAAGAGAGAGGAAAGAAAGAAAGTTAATCATGAATCACAAATAACTACAGTTATAAAACTGATAATTCTAATGACTGACCTGAAAATTATAGGGTTTTCCTAAATTATTATAAAATGATCAAGAACTTTTAAATTATTTTTAGTAGGAGATCATTTGTTTTAAAGTTAAATCACTGAAACATCCAACAACCGTTCACATTTCTCTTTCTAAACATGAAAATCATACGGTAAGCAAACAGAACTTACAATACAACGTCTGTATCACAATATTCTCAGAATACAGCACATAACTTTCACTCGCCATGGTGCAAATTTCTGTGATTCTATGGTGTGAGAATATGCCAAGCTAATCTATCTGGCATTTCATTGTCCATGGCTTACGTGTACACTAGTCAACAGAATATTTACTTTTAAATTTAAATGAGTGGATGTGCATACATCTGAATTAAGGAATGGCAGATGGAGGAAGAGGAGAGGAAAGAGAGAGAGGAGGATTAGTGGAAGGAGGAGGAAGAATATATTTACAATTCTTGAAAAAGTTCAGATTGCAAAATTCTCAAAGAACATATTTAGAAGAACTTCAACTACATCTATAGAGGGAGCCAAGGAAGCTTTATACAGAGTTCTGAATTATATTTGCAACCCAATTGTTGAAGATATCAATATTTTTCTATTTAAATATTTTTATATAAAATTATTTGAATAATTAAAACGTTTAAAAAAACTACACATAAAAAATTTACTCAGCCATAAAAAAGAAAAAAATAATGCCATTTGCAGTAGCGTGAATGGACCTAGAGATTATCACACCAAGTGAAGTCAGAAAAAGACAAATACCATATGATATCACTTGTATGTGGAATCTAAAATATGATACAAATAAAGTTATTTACAAAACAGAAACAGACTCACAAACGTAGAAAACAAACATGGTTACCAATGGGGAAAGGAGGTTGGGGAGGGTTAAATTAGGAGCTTGGAATTAGCAGATATAAACTACTATATATAAAATAGATAAACAAGGTCCCAATGTATAGCCCAGGGAACTATATTCAAAATCCTATAATAAACCGTAATGGAAAAGAATATGTATAATCTTTTTGCTGTACACCAGAAACTAACACAACACTGTAAATCAACTATACTTTAATTAAAAAAATTCAACTCAAAATGAATTTGAAAATGGTTGGTACAGAAGAATTATGGAGAGAAGTAATGGAAAATTAGTAGGAAAGAAAGGGAAGAGCTATCACCTGGTCCTGGAAAGTGATCACTAGCTTAGTGATTCCCTAAGCTAGTGATCTCCGAACAAGGTGTGTCCCATTTGCAAATGATGAATCGTGAGGGACCAAATATAAAAACAGGTTTTTAAAATGTATTTTCCAAAACATAAAAATCATATGATAAACAAAACCGACAATATTGTATACATATCTAATAGCTACATGAGTATAATATAAATATGCATATGAGTGTATGCTCAATATTTTTTTCCTAACCAGAATTGCATGATTAAAAGTTCTAGAGATTACTGTTCTAAGCAAATGGGGCAGAGGCAATTGCAACTTCTTAAACAAAGGAGTAACAGGGTCACAACAGTGATTTATGAAGACTATCCCAGTGTCTACATGTAGAGTTGTCCCAAGTATCACTACCCCAGGGACACAGAATGAGTCAATCCTTAAAAGTCTTATTTTTCACTACACCCTGATTGTCATAGTCTCTCTTACCTCTATTGGTGCAAAAGGATGATTGTGTACTAAGTGGCCATTTGAGATCATTTCAAAGGGCAAATAACTTGGACTATTATTTCATTAGTACAAAATATCAAGAACAGACATTTACACCACTTATGCAGGCATTAGAATTCAGGCACTGAGAACTACAGAAGATAATTGGGCATTTGCCTGTGGAGTAAACTACCAAACTACATCTTGTGCTTCATTCTGGGTAGGGGAGGGGGCTGGCAGCGTTCTTTAGTTCCTGTGAAGGCTGCCTAAAGGTACAGTGTTACGGAAATTCACCCAGCTTTCTTTTTGGAGGGATTTCAGCCTGCTTCAGGTCACTATAAAATATAAGGTATTCTCAGTGTAAAGGAAAGGGAAGTGTGTGTGTGTGTGTGTGTGTGTGTGTGTGTGTGTGTGTGTGAAAATTAAAGTTACGTTGGCAAAGAAGAGTGAGAAGAGCCTGGCATTTAATCTTAACAATTAGCAAGCTTGGAAAGCCTTTAAATACCAAGAAATGAACATGCTAAACATGTAATGAATTGGCATTTTGATGCTGCTAAAAGGGGATAAATGCAAATACAAAGACCATAAATCAGTTATCCTTTATCTTTTAGGTGCTGGCTACAATTAAGACATAATATTTTAAGAATGTATTGTTATTATGAAATTAAAAAATGTATATTGCCATTACTTACGTTTGAAAACATATTTATTACTTGAAAATTTTCAGTAAAAAAATAAGAATTTTAAAATTTTTCTATGAAACAAATGCCATGAAAATGGTTATATTTTAAAAATCCGGTTTTAAATCTATGGGCCTGTGCTGTCCAATACAGTCACCACTAGACATAGGTGGCTCTTTAAAATTATATTTAAAATAATTATAATTATATAAAATCAGAAATTTAGTTTTTCCATAACACTGCCTACATTTCAGGTATGGACAGGTGCTACTGCTTTAGATCTCTCCGTCACAGCATTGGTATAGACTCATATAAAATAAATCTTAAAATAATTTGGGAAATCACAATAATAAAACCCTGAAGATATTAGTATCTATATTTACATTTGTGTGTGGTGTGCATAAACATGATAACTACTAAATTTCTTTTTAGGGCTGCTGAAATGAAACCATTTTGATAGGCATTTTACACATCAAAATGGAGTTGTAGATAGTAACAAGTTATTGTCATCCATGTGATTAATTCACAATCTTACCACTTACAATAAGAGAATTGCTACAATGGTCTGTTATCATTCCTTCAATTAAACATGGAAATAATACATTTCACAAGTTTATAAAAATTAATATGCATTTGGCAGTCTATCAAATTAGCTCATAATCTTTGTGAATTTCTCAGTTAGAACTGTAAACCCTTGCCTTACTCAGAATAATATTAACAGAATTTTGAAACAAAAGTATAAAGTGGATCTTTTAAAACACATCTGTATTAAGTTTGATAAGTAATGATTACAATTAGTGCTTTTGGTGAAGATTTTATTAGAGGAAGTCAGTTTGCTTCTTAATCAAAGAAGCCCATCTAAAATGGGTAGATTCATAATAAGCAAAGTCTAAACATGAAACCTAATGTAGGACCAAAAAGATAACAGGATTTGATTGAGGAAGAAGCTATCAGCAATTTAGCCCTAGTGTGCTTTAGGTATAATTTCACTACATATTTAAGCCCTAGTGTATTTAGGTATAATTTAATCCAACCACCAAATTCTACAGATGAAGTGATAAAAATGCAAACATATATATATGTATAAATTAAGTGGCAGACCCAAAATAGAGCCCAGTTTTCCAGAGTACCAAGGCAAGGGCAAGGCTCTTTCCTTTTTGTACACATGTCAAAGAGCTGAAAAAAGGTGACATTAGCTTAGCAAAAGCAAATAGAATCCAATGCCTTATCTTATCATTAACCATTTGAATAAGGAACATCATAACTTCCAAGGTTACACATAATTCATATCTGACATTCACAAGGATGGGAATAAATGTCCACTAAACTGCACATAAATCATTATAGAATAACTCTTTTAGACACTAACAATTAGAGTGGTAGTCAAAATGAAAACGATAAATCCTAAGTCTTGACTTAGCATACAAGACCCTGAATGATCTGGATCTGACCGAAATTCTATTGCTTATGTAGCAACACATAGCTTTGCTTTATTTAGTCAGTAAATTTAAATCCAACACACATTTACTACAGTTGCCTACTATATATCTCGAATTATTCCAGACAGTAAGATTGGTCCCAGAAAGGAGGCATTGTTTACTACCTTCAAGGAATGGAGGTAGATGGAGAAGCAAATCTTTCTCATTTCCTTGAGGATTTTTATTTTGTAATAAAAGAAAAGAAAAAATTGAAAAAGGTAATAAGAGCTGTGACAAATACCCCTGCTATGGAAATATTTCAGATGGGGTTAGTTCAGGTATTAAAGAGACAATCCATGATTTCAATTTTCAATGATGATTAAGCATTAGCTGGGCAAAGAAGTCCAAGAAAGGTATCCTATACAGAGAGGCCAACCCAAATCTCTTCTGAGGCTTAGAGTCATTTATCGAATTGCCTTCTCCCCATTTTTTAGATGTTCTAGAGTTTCTTCAAACTTAACATATGTAACTGAACCGATGAGTCTCTACATTTACTAGTTCCTTGGCCTGAAATCTCAGCATTACCTTTTATTTCCTTTGATGGAAAACTCCTATTCAACTCTCAGGATTCAGCTTAAATGTCACTTCCACCAGTAAGTAACCCTCAGAATCTAGGCAAGTTGTCCATCTGTGCTCCTTTAGTTTTCTTGACTTCTTTTGTCAGAGCACTCACCACATATTTTGAAATGACTAAGAGTAGTGAGCAGGACCTAATTTATATTTTTCTCTGCTGTTCCCTCTGTTCCTGGCATATAGAATAGGCTCAGTAATTATTATATGGAAATTATAATTTCTGGGACATATTGTCTCTATTTTAAGATGAATAAATTAGTGTAATAGATTAGATTTGAATACTGTCTCAGTTTTAAAATTCTCTGATTCTATGGTAGAGATTTTATCAATAGATATCTTAGGATCATAAACTGAATAGACAGTTCTTGACCTCACATCTTTCTGCTATACTGTTTCTTTTATACATTAGATAGTCAGTGATCATTTCTTATTCATCTCTGTATTCCCAGCCCCTTGCCACCCATAGATACTCAGTCTTTATCAGATGAATAAACATTAAACATACAAAGTAGGAAATACAGTATGTTCCAACAATCTATCATTTTAAATTTTGAGAAATTACAATTACAGTTGTCCCTTGGTATCTGCAGGGTATTGGTTCCAGGAGTCCCTGCAGATACCAAAATCCATGGATGCTGAAGCCCCTTATAAAATGGCATAGTGCACTTGGCCCTCCATGTTCACAGATACATCATCTGTGGATTCAAACAACTGCGATGGTCCTCAGTTGAATCCAGAGATGTGAAACGCTTGAAGGAGGGCCAATTGTATATTTATTGAAAAAACACATGTATGAGTAGACTCATGCAGTTCAAACCCATATTTTTCAGGGGTCAACTGTACTTTTAAGTGAAACTTTAATGCAATGTGAAACACGAGATTCAGAACTATCCTAACTATAGCAATTTTTAAGTAAATAATCATTTTTTAAAAGCACGTGATACGGGGCACATGCAAGTCTTAGCAACCTCTTCTTTCCTCTACCATCTCAACTGGAAATGTCTTCAAATCTCAGAAGATAACTTTTTCTGACTATAGTAGAGCCCATGTTTCTTTTCTTTCCTTTGAGTAGAAAGGAAATTGTTCTATTTAGCTGACAAAAGTGATAGATAAAATTGTGACTACTCCCAGTTGCCCTCCACCCTCAACTGCTATGCACGAAGTAGGCTGAAATCTCCCTCTGCTGCAAAATTCAGGAAGGAAAGAGACACATCACTGTAATAAAGCTCACATTTTCACTTACTCACAGTGACTTCTATTCATGAAAGAAACAGAGGGTCACTCTAAAGAATAAATGAAATGACCTGTTAAGGGTGTTCTAAGAAGTTAGGACACTGGATGAAACTGGGGTTTTGTTAGATCAGGAGATGAGAATAAGTTGATATTAGAATAAATATCGATTGGACTAGAAGGGAGGAAGTAGGAATGTGACAAGGAAAATTATGATATTTTTTGTGCTATTGAGCATATATTTCTCATATATGAAAGCATCTGATATATACAGATGTTTGTTTATAAATACCATCAATCATATTTATTCCCAGGATGCAACTTTTGTTCACTACCAAACTGTATTTGTATGTGTTTGGCTACGCTAAGTACTGAAATTATATTCTGCTAAAAGAAAATATAAATTTAATAATATAATGTTACAGATTGAGAATAATCTAGAAACTAAGAATCATTTCTCTTCCTAGACATCTCAAAACATTCTTTCTCTGTACATGTAAGAGGAATCCTCAATGCATCTGTTCTGGCTTTGCTAAGAACTGGCTGTAGCACGTGGGAGAATCACATAACTTCCTTAGATCTCATACATAAATGAAGCACTTCATTATTTCACTTATAAAGTCCTGTGTGCACACATCTGATAAATTTATCATGCTCATAGGATGTATGTGTTCATGATAGAGATGTGAAATTAGCTTCATACATCCTGACATGTTTACAGTATCAACCTTTATGTACGTGTATGCAGATATATTTATTTTTGTAGCAACAGTAGCAGAGTACCCATGCCTTTAAAATAGAGAAGTTTGCGCATTCTAAAAAGGCTTAGGTTAAATAAAGCTAATGGACTGGTAACTGTATTCAAGGTAAAGTTAAAATAAATATTACAAAATTGTAAGAGTTGTTCACATATCTCTTTCCTGATCAAACAAAAAGCCTGAATTTTTTCCTTTTACATTCTTTAGAACCATTAATTCTGACTAGTACAGTATCATACATTTAACTATGTGTTGTATTTATCAATAGACTAATGGAAGAATAACTTATTTTTACCCCAATAAGAGCTAGTTTTATTTTCTTTTCAAACTCTCCCAAACTGCATTTTCTAACTGTTTTGTTTACTCATCAAATCTTAAGAATATATCTCATTGGTCATGGACTCTGATCAGAGTGTGCTTACATGTTAGCTATTTCCTGTTGATTCTTGATATTTTTCTGTTAGGAATGAGTCAATGCATACTTGTACTATCAGAGTCTCTCTTTGAATGACTCAGTTATTCTGGTATGTGTTTGATTCTAAGAATGCCAAATTGTTAAATATAACAGTCATTTATTAATGACTTTTCTGGAGAAAAAGGCACTACCTTAGTACAGCAAGCTTTTACACTGATTCTAAGAAGTACTAAAATGTATAGTATATGAAAATATAGGAGGAAAAACTGTGACTTAGAAAAATATGATATATATATTTATTAATATATATTCATATAAAATATTTTGCTCTGTAGATGAACACACACATTTTGTTTATACACGCGAATACAACATATTACTTTGTGGCTGCAGAAACTGATGACTAAAGTAACTAAACTAGGGAAAGGAGTACAATAGAGTGAATTTAAGGAAATGAAAATTTGAGTTCCAGATTTTATTCTAAGCCTGCCATTTTTTCCTAATCTATGTGACCTTGGCAAGTTATTTATCTCATCTAGTTTCCTCATTTGTAAAATGAGTATATTAACAATACTTATTCCATATAGGATTGATATAAAATAATGCATGTATTATAAAATGTTTAGGATAAAGAATGGCTTATATAATTGCACATGTAATACAATTTTCTTCCTGTTTCAGCTGAGACCTTTGAGATATTAAGTGTCAGCTCTTCCAACATTGTGAAGTGAAAATCTGAATCACTTAGGTAGGACTTGCAAAGGAAGCAGCCTAGGTCCTTAGCTGAGCTGACCACTCACCCCCCAGTCTATAAAGAGGTGAACAGGACTCAGATAGTCATTGGTTATTAGTGGCAGAGTCTCCTCAAGGAGCTGTCATTTTGAAATGATGCCCAACTTCACCCTCCAGAGTAGGAATGACGTGTCCTCTCCCTCACAGAAGGAGAGTTTACCTTGTGGTCCCCTGGCGTCTGTGGGGCTCAAAGCTCAGACTCAATCCATGCTTTAAAAAAGTGTGTATATGAGAAGTATGGTTACTCGTCCATGGGGAGAGGAGAGAGAGAACCAGGTAGTTTCAGAAGCTTTCTATGTTCCCATTTGACATAAGGACAGGGATACATGAGTGTTTCTCATGAACCAGAAGTGAACAAGTGGAACAGAGTGGGCTGGAGAGCATTAGACTCTAGCTGTATTCCAGAGAGAGGAAAAGCTGCATAACTGTTTCTCATGGACCATAGTGAAGACCGTGAGAGAAGGTCCAGAGCCACCTCAAATCTTCTGTAAGAAGACTGCCTGGAGAGGCACAGTGACCCCCTCCAGAAAAAAAACGGGAAACTACTGGATTCAAAAGGGAGAGAGAAGGAATATAAATGTGTAGCTGAAGGAAAATGTATTGCTTATTTCATGGGGTCACAGCAGAAAGTTTCCAGTCATTTCAAAGGCATCCAAGAAAAGGAGGCAACATGGATCACCCAGCCTAGAAGGAATCAGCTGTAAACACTGGTCAGAGCCAGAGGTGGCCAGTTCTCAAAGGCTGTCTGTCCTTACTCGTGTGCTGCTTCCCCACCATCCTGACCTTAATGCCTCCTCCTCTCCCATCACAGAGACTCTTGGGAAGGGTGCATGGGGTGCAGGTGGGGGGAATCTGGCCAAATGATAGGGTAAAGGGAGAAGTTGACTGAACTTTCTATCTTTGTCATAGGCTTCTAACCTCAAAGGACACTGGGCTGGGTAAGAGAAAGAGGCTTTTTAAAATAAAGTTTGGAGGTTTTGAAGATCACCCTGGTCTACACCTGTGCTAGCCAATACAGTAGCCACTAGCCATGCTTGACTATTTAAATTTAAAATAATTAGAATTAAATGAGATTAAATATTCAGTGTATTAGTCACCCTGTTCCTTCCACATTTCAAGTGCTTGATAACTACTCGTGGCTACTTTACTGGACAGCACAAATATAGAACATTTTTAATAGCACTGGCTCTAGATATACTAATTACTGAACTGAGGATTCTGCTTATTTGTTTGTTACTAAAAGTCACCAGGAGATATTTGTTATCATCTTGGTGTAAGCAGGTAGCCTGATTTCACAGAGTAGAGTTAAATGGCTAGGAGTGGAGAAGAGTAGTTGATCTTTGGATTGTACTCTGAGTTATAGCTCTTCAGTGTATCAGTTATATATGTAGGCAAAACTCTCTGCCCTATTTTAAAGTACCAGTCATCATTTGGAATAATAAAGATCAAGTGTAGTGCCTGTGAATCTATCTTCTTCCATATTCATTTTTTTTCTTGGAAAATTTTAGGTAATATGAGAAAAGAATATTAAACAGCCAGAAAAGGCATTTAAACCAAATAAAATAATGACATTTGTAATGTTCTAAATATTCATTCTAAATTTAAAAAATGGTCCTAAAAATAAAAGTATTACTTAAATGCTGTAAATATTGTAAAAATAACATTTTTATAGGACTGAAAATTTGAAAATTTACAAATCTGTTTTTTAAAACTTTTGTGAATTTGAGTTGTCTTGATAATAATATAGTCATGATCATTTAATCATTAACATAAATAATTCAGGTGCTTAAAAATCTTCTTGGGTCCTCATGAGTTCTAATGATCATTACAGTTTTCTTTTTTGCCATGTGCAGAACCCAAGACCGAAGGTGAGTAGATTTATTCCACTTACAAATATATTCATTCTTTTTATCCACTACTTTCCAAAGATTTAATGTGACCTATTAAAAACATAAAATCGTTTGAAATACTTCATCATAAACACCAACCCTACAAAAATTCTTATCACATTACTCCGTGGGGAAATAAGTGTAATCATTCTGCT
The DNA here is from genome assembly GCF_008692025.1 of Phocoena sinus. Taxonomy (NCBI): domain Eukaryota; kingdom Metazoa; phylum Chordata; class Mammalia; order Artiodactyla; family Phocoenidae; genus Phocoena; species Phocoena sinus. The sequence continues at coordinate 98,819,190 of NC_045765.1, read as the reverse complement.
GAAAACATATGGCAAATTCACAAATAGTGCTTTTGCAGGTGTTTTCGATGGGAATAATGTTGCTTATAAATCTCCAGGAAACTGATAGCATGTTTAGTGCTAGAGATGCTAGACACTTCAAATCCAATCCACCCTTTGACAGATGTGGAAATTGAGGTCCATTGTCACTTGCCTTGGGTAGCAGGTGAACTTTACAAATGTTACTAATGGGTGATTTAGAATGGGAAAAACAAAATTCATGCACTGGCCCTGGCAAGTATTTGCTGGCAAATTTGGGCAAGGTGCCTAACATCTCCAGATTTCATATTCTTCCCAGGTAAACTGAGAATAATAATAGAATACCTACCTCATAAATTTTTTATAAGATAGATTACATTTGTAACATATACCATTTATGTTAGCAATCATTTTTCTTCTCATTTAGTGCTTTAAATGTTTCTATAATCACCTGCTTAAAGTCACACGACAAAGTGAATGAAGTCATAAGCCATTCACCTTCCTCCGTGTGACCTCAGCTCAGGGATGCAGCACTTCAGAGGTTGACAACCCAAGGTCAGCCTTGCTGCGCTATTTTACCCAAAGCAGGCCCTTAGTACCAGAGTACGTAGGATTAAGACAGTGTCCATTCTCAGCTCTATTTGTTTCCTCTTTCACACTTTCACACTTGGCCCCAGAGCAGAGGAAGTTCCCTCAGTCCCAAGCCTTCCCCCATTTCCTTTCCCCAAACAAGTGACACATTTTTCAAGGGAAAACTACATCTTCTTATACATGAGTTTTGTGTGCAGCACTTTGACATAGGCTATGTCAGTCAAGAGACACACTGGAGTCAAATCAATAGAAGCAGAACAGGAAGATAGAAAAATCTGTGACTGAACCAAGAACCGCTCGCTAGACAGCACAGCCTGTGCTGGGGAAACAAATTGGCTATAGGTGACAGGGTACCGGAGCTGGCCTAGATTTTGTCTCCAAAGTACATAACAAATCCAGGTATGCTTCAGATGATCATCAGTAAATACTGGGGGGTACAAATCTGTCAAATAAATGAGGGTGTATCACCTGACGAAGCACATGGGAGTCTGAATCAGTGCTGATGGGCAGGAACCTCCAGAGATGTAGCAGCAGCCAGAATACCTGATCCAATTTCAGGGGGTAGAAAAGCGTATTCCGACATCACGTGTTATTCTGTGTCCTGGCAAACTTCAGTTCAATTTTAAAGCCTAGGTTTTAGAACTCAAAAGTTTTGGGTTTGTTTTCTGTAAATCAACCAATGTAATTTTCATAAAGTAATAGATGCTCCAAAGACTAGCTGACCAAATGGTACAAGGAGAAGGGTTATGGGAAATAAATGTATCCCTCTTGTATGTGAAAATAGATCCCACTATATCAGGAGCTCCTAACTGGCAGGCAAAACACATCACCAGAAGATAGGTGGCAATGTGTAGATCAGAACTGAGTTAGATATAATTCACTCTGGAACATTAGGCTCCCTGCTACTCATTTGCACCCACGTTTGTAAAAGATAAAGGATAACAGAACTTATGGAACAAGTCAGGGCTTTGGAAGACATTACATTAGGGATAAATGCTTCTGTATTCCATATTTATCAGCAAAACCTGACAATGTCCACATCAAAAAGCAATAACTTACTGGCCTCCGAGGTAAGTTTTTATTACTAACCCTCAGAGAGCTTGGTTTCAGAAAGATGTGCAAGACACTTATCCTACAAGGTTGCTTTATATTCCTTGGTGCTAACTTTACATGTGGATGACTTGCCTCAGAAGTCTCACCTCTTGGCTTCTTGACTACCTACCCTTTCACAATATTTTCCCATATTCTTAACTCAAATGCTCTCTCTCAAGATCATCACTTAGACTTGTCATCAGCAGCAATTTGCCAGACCTAATTTTGTCACTCGATTACTCCCTTCCTGCCCTTAATTTACCAGCTTGTGTTCCATTGTTAATTATTACAATTACCTGGTAGAAATACGTTAAACTATCTTGCCCTTTTTCTCCCTTCATTATGCTCATTTCACAGTGCTGGCTGACCCCAGAAATCTCCCTTCTCCACTCTTGCTGCCTGCCACTGACCATAGCTGAAAGAACACCACACCAGGTTGACTGGTTATATTCCAGACCTTAATTCTCAAATGGATGCTAAGAACTACCCAGAGATTCTACTCTATTTTCCTTAATAAATTCACTATCCCATTGTCTATGGTGACGTTTTTTTTTTGTTTGTTTGTTCGTTTGTTTTTGCTGTACGCGGGCCTCTCACTGTTGTGGCCTCTCCCGTTGCGGAGCACAGGCTCCGGACGCGCAGGCTCAGCGGCCATGGCTCACGAGCCCAGCCGCTCTGCGGCATGTGGGATCTTCCCGAACCGGGGCACGAACCCATGTCCCCTGCATCGGCAGACGGACTCTCAACCACTGCGCAACCAGGGAAGCCCTGGTGACTGTTTTTATAACCTCTGTTTTTCATAGCCTCCATGCTCTAGTCTCACCTATTCCCTTGCTGATGACCTTGACGCAAACTTCATGGAAAAACAAGACTTACCTTGCCTCAAACATGTTCTTCCCCACTGAAATGAAAGGAAACTAATCCTTCCTTCTACTTACACTTTGTATCCCAGCCCCTATTTGCTTTCATTTTTCTCTTTCTCTTGGCATCATTATCTATCAACAGCTACAACAGCTACATACATTCTATCCAATATATGCACTCTAATATGTCCTGTGCTTAAAATGGTCCCCTCGTTTCTGTTTCCCTTTTAATAAATATTCTGCTTCCTCACTTCCTACTAACTACGCAGTCCTCACAGTCTTGCTTCTGTTTTTCTTTCTATCACTATAAAACTGCTTTGTCAACATGACCAGTAACCTCCATTATACCAAATCCAATGTATACTTCTACCTTCCCCTTTTACTTGATAGTTCAGACTTGTGGATCCTGCTCTGCTTGGCTTCTCTCTCCTCCATTGGCTCAGCTGTCGTCTCACTCCCTTGGGTTTCCTCCTACTACACTGCTTTCTTCTCAGTTTCCTTTGCCCTCTTGCTCTTTTCTACCCATCTCTACCTGGAACCTCTTTTGTTTTTCATCTACACTCTCTCCTTAGATAATCTCAGGTGCCTGTAAATTTTAAGTGTCACTTCTATGCTGATGACTAACAACTCTGCACCCAGCATCTCTCCTGAGTTCCAGTCTAATGGATCCAATAGCCTATTCAACTTTAACACTTGGATGTCTAATAGTAAACTCTCCTCAAAGAAGGTCCCTTTCACACTCTTCTCCCTATTAGAAAAAGGTACAAACTTCCAACTCATTTTTTTAGGATAAAATCCCAAGAATATTTCTGGTTCTTCTCTTTCCTTCATCATCTAAATCCAATCCACAGTCCAACAGTTCATCAGCAAATCCTGTTAATTCTACCTTCAAATACATATATAGAGAGAGAATTTTAAATTTCTCTTAATACCATTTTCACCACTCAAATCTAAATAATCTCCTCTCATCTGGACACTATTTTAGACTACTAAACTTGTTTTCCTGTTTATCTTCTTGCCTTCCCAATCAATTTTCCTTAAGAAGGTCAGAATAATCTTTAAAAAGATAAAACATTATGTAATTTATCTGTAATTTATTACTTCCCACTTAAATTACAGTGACATTTAAACTCTTCTGTTAGAACAGCATCTAAACTCCTACCATGGCTGAAAATGTCCTGCAATATCTGGCCCTGCTCTCCTTTATCTACATCTTGTATCACTCTCCGCCTTGTTCACTAAGCTCTGTGTAGGCTCTTTTCCTCTAATATGTGAAGGCATTTTGTATCATAGGCCCTTTCATTTGCTTTAATCCTGCCTAGAATGTCTTCTCATTCCTATTTCCAATGGCTGGCTACATTCTTCCAGGTTTCAGCTAAAAGGTAGTTCATTCTGAGAGGATTTGTCTGAGTATTCCTTTGAATGCTTTATTGAGCCCCCCTACCCCTGATTAGCACTATGATCAATAACTTTAGCATGTCATCCAGTTTTGTTTTCTTGCAAAGATTTACCATATCCAATAATCATTGTGTTTAATTTCACTCTTTCTCCATCTACTAGGATATAAGTTTATGAAACAGCATGCTGATCACTGCTCAGTATTTAGTACAGTGCCTGATATAAACAGTGTGCCAGATGCATAAAGTTCTGACGTTAATCCATGACCTTATTTTTATTTCACATAGCATTTTTTTTATTAAAATTATTATGTTTTAAATATCCAAACATGTCATACATCAGTTCCTCTCACCTGGAATATTAGTATATAATAACTGATTGCACATCTTTAAAAACTTTCCCCTTCTGATTTGTTCTCCATAGCAGCCAGAGTGAAAATTGTAGATATATTTGTACAAAATTTGATTATATTTAATTTCACTCCAGCAATATGCAATTTACACAAGTGATGTATTTTGCTTGCTTTTTATTTCTAACATTCTGCACAGTGCCTGATATCTAAAGATGCTCAATAAATAATTCTTAAAGAATGAATAAGAAGCATCATACACACTGATTTAAAACTATATTACAAAGCTATAGTAATTAAACCAGTAAGGACATAAAAACAGACTTTTTTTCAATAGAAAATTGAATAGAGAACCCAGAAATAAACCCACATATATGTGTTCAATTAATTTATGACAAAGGAGCCAAGAATATGCAATAAGAAAAGAACAGTCTCTTCAATAAATAGTCTTGGGAAAATTGGTCAGCCACATGCAAATGAGTGAAACTGGACCACTATCATGCACTATATGCAAAAATTAACTCAAAATGGAATAGACTTGAATATAGGACCTGAAATTATAAAATTCCTAGAATAAAACATAGGTGGGAAGCTTCTTCACATAAGTCTTGGCAATAATTTTTTTTAAATGTGACACCCAAAGCAAAAGCAACAAAAGCAAAAATAAACAAGTGGGACTATATCAAGCTAAAAAGCTTCTGCACAGCAGAGGAAACCATCAACAAAATGAAAAGGCAACCTAGGTAATGAGAGAAAATATTTGCAAATCATTTTTCTGATAAGGGGCTAATATCCAAAATATACAAAGAACTCATACAACTAGATAGCAAAAACAAAACAAAAAATCCCAACAATCTGATTATAAAATAGGTAGAAGATCAGAATAGACATTTTTCCAAAGAAGACATACATCCAACAGGTACATGAAAAGATGCTCAGCACCATTAATCATCAGGGAAATGCAGCTCAAAACCACAATGAGGTACCACCTCACACTTGTCAGATTGGTTATTATCAAAAAGATGAGAAATAACAAGTATTGGTGAGGGTGTGAAGAAAAGGGAACCCTTGTGAACTCTTAGTGGGAATGTAAATTGGTGCAACCTTTTGGAAAAAAAGTATGAAGTTCCCTCAAAAAATTAGAACTAGAACTACCATATGATCCAGCAATTCCACTTCTGGAATTACTTTCCTATGGTGTATATCCATAGGAAACAAAATCACTATATGAAGAGATATCTATATCCCCATATTCACTGCAGCATTATTGACAATAGGCGAGACGTGGAAATAACTGTGTCCATCGATGGATGAATGGATAAAGATGATATGGTACATATATATAATGGAATATTATTTAGTCATAAAAAAGAATGAAATCTTGCCATTTGTGACAACATGAATAGACTTCAAGGGCATCATGCTAAGTGAAATGAGTTAGACAGAGAAAGACAAATACCATGTGATCGCTTTTATATGTGGAATCTGGAAATAATAATAATAAATTTTAAAATGCAAGCTCGTAGAAACAGAGAAAACTTTGGTGGTTGAAAGACGCAGGGGGTAGGATATAGGGGGAATGGGTGAACTGTTCTTTGTTTCTTGTTTTTAGTTTAAATAAACTTAATAACAGATTTTTAAAAAACCCAGCCCAGCAGGAATCTGGGGAAGGTAGGGAAATAGTCTAAAACAAGATCAGAAATCAAGGGGATTGTGAATGGAGGCTATACTAGTTTAGGGCAGGGCAAGACATGTCTCCAGGTCAATTCTCAAAGTCCACTGGAGTGCAACTACTGATTAAAAAAGAAAAAAAAGAAAGAAAATGTAGTTTTATTTTTGGCTTTTTTTCCCGCTACTGTTAATCAGTATTGACATGTAAATTTTTGATGGTGAGAGACATTTCACTACTGTAGTGTAGTACACTATTATACAATAATAGGGAACGTTATGTATTATCTTCCAGATTCATGCCTGTCCCACCCTGAAAAAGCCAAAGCACCCCCCAATTGTCCATCTATCTATATCTTATATAAAATGAAAACATGGGTTATTATAAAGGAATTCCTTCCTTTTCAGAGATAACTTTACATAGCAAGGCTTCCAGGTACATTTAGCTTATGGTTTTATTTATATAATTTAGTTTACCCTAACTATTCAGAAATGTGTGACATGAACCTAATTCTAAGCAATTCCAATTTTGTCTTAGATAAAGGTATGTCTTCGTACACTACAAGGAAGCTCTAGGCATAACTACTACATAGCTGACATTCCCACAAGTCCATTTCAACATTCATTCTCAGAGATTACAAAACACAAGAATAAATTCATGTAACACACTAAAGAAATTTCTGTTCCAAATAACTACATCATAGAATTATCCGGAGATCAAAAAATGAGAGGGAACTTCACCATGATTTTTCCTAAAAGAAATTACCTACTGCCTGTCAAATTTTGCTCTATTACCTCCTAGAATATTTATATCATATTTCTTTGGAAAAGCAAGAATTAACCTTATGCTCAAGGACCAAATGTGTTTTCCTTTCTGTTACCTACTTTCTTGTATCTTTTAATCTCAGAGTGAAGATATAATCTTTCATAAAAGGAATGTACATAGTTACTGTACAATCAGTCACTACTCTGATTATATAAAAGTAAATTAGGGACTTCCCTGGTGGTCCAGTGGTAAAGAATCCACCTTCCATTGCAGGGGACGTAGGTTCAATCCCTGGTTGGGGAACTAAGATCTTACATGCCACGGGGCCACTAAGCCCAAGCGCCACAACTACTGAGCTCGCGCACCTCAATGAGAGAGCCCACATACTCTGGTGCCTGTGCGCCACAACCAGAAAGAGAAAACTTGCAGGCCACAACTAGAGAGAAGCCCGCGTGCTGCAACGAAAGATCCTCATGCCTCAACGAAGATCTTTCATGCCCCAACTAAGGCCCGACGCAGCCAAAGAAATAAAGAAAATAAATAAATATAAAAAGTGGTAAATTAACAAGTGGAATTGTAATAAAAGGTACAAGAGGGGAGCTTACCTAGGTGATGTATTGTTGTCCAAAGTAGTATTTATTTATTTTTTTGCCACTGGGAAAAGTATCTATGAGAAAATATTTGAGCAGATTCCTTGACTGAAGAAGAAATTCACTACCTTCTATATTCCTAAGCACGGGTCTTTGAAGTCATCTAAAATAAGCTAAAGAGTATCTAACTTAAGGGGTTAGTAAGATTTGTGTCCATGTAGAACAAGTCAGTTACAAACCTACTTCCCTTTATATTTTTTAGAAACACTGTGTCTCACTTCAGAAGGGATGCAGGCATCATAAAAACCAGAGTCACAAGATGTCCTTACACAAACATTTAGGAATCCAGTAACTTCTGATTTAAATGGTGCTTTGAAGAGAAGGGAAACATGAACGACAGTTTAAATTCTGTTTCTACCATGAATGTCTCTGGAATAAAACCAATAGTACTGCCAAGAAGCCACAGGTGTTTAGTACTGCACAAAGAAAAATATAATTTTGGACAGCGCAGTGACAGTTCTTCTCTTCCTCCACTAATGTGCTGTAAGATTAAGGGTTAATAGAAGTATACACTATAACTACATAATGTTGGGTTCATTTTTCTTTCAGATTTACAAAAACCTTTTTTGCTCCTGTACTTTTAGGGGCATGGAAAAAAAATGAACAAATATAGTTGATGCTTTTGCCTGTTCTCTTCTCCCAACCTGGAATATTTTGTCCCAGGAAATCTCCACCTAAAAAAATCATATTCAACTTCTAAAGGCTAACTCAAATGATGCTTCCTTGATTACTCTTACCCAATTTCTCAGCTAAAACTGATCTCTTTCTCCCTTGAACATGAACAATATCTTTTGTTTAAAAAATTATTTGGGGATAATTGTAGATTTTCATACAGTTTTAAGAGATAACATAAATAAATATCATGCACCCTACACCCAGTTCCATCAATGGTGATGTCTTGCCTAAATATAGCACAATGTCACAACCAGGAAGTAGGCACTGATACAATCCACCAACCCTATTCAGATCTCACCAGTTTCATATCCACTCTTTTGGGTTTGTGTGTATATTTGACTTTAATTTCACCACATTTGTAGATTCCTGTGAACACCAGCATAGTCAAGATGCCAATAGTTCCATCATGAGGACCCTTTGTCCTACATCTTATAGTCAAAATCAAAATTTTCTCTTTCTACATCAGTCCCTGGTAACCACTAACCTGGTCTCCATCTCTGTAATTTTGTCATTTAAGAATGTTATACAAAGGAAATCATACAGTAGGTACCCATTTGGGATCAGCTTTCCTCATTCAGTGTAATTCCTTTGAAATCCATCCAAGTTGTGTGCGTCACTAGTGGTTCTTTTTATAGCTGAGTAGTATTCCATGGTATGAATATGCCACCATTTGTTTACTCACTCATGTATTGAAGGATGTCTGGGTTGTTTCCATTTTTTGGCTGTTACAACTAAACTGCTCTCAAAATTCATGTACAGGTTTTTGTGTAAACATATGATTTTATTTCTTTGGAATAAATGCTGTAAGCAAAAACATTTAAAAGTTAAGGAACTAATAAAAGATTATTAAATGCTTTTGGAAATGGAAATTTGAAGTTTCTAAGGAACTGAGTAGCTATGAGGAATAGGTATTGTAGTGTTTTTTCTTAAGTGAAAAAGTATGTTCTTTTATTCTGAAACTTTTCTGTTTTTTATTTTTTCTGTCATGAAAAAAATTTAACCTCATATTATAAAAGATTACCAAGACAAGGCTAACTGCACCAATGATTCATAAATATTCCAGTATTTGGTAATAAAATATGCTCAACATTTGGACATCAAGTAAATTAATTTGACACCTGACTAGAACACAAAAGCCTTGCACAATTTTCTTTCTTTCTCTCTTTCTCTCTCTCTCTCTCATTAAATCAGTCTTATGGTTCTTCTTGCTGAAATTCATAATTTGTTTTGGTATTCATCACAATTTATTTCATATGGCATAAAGTATAGAAGTTGTTCAACAACTACTTCATAATGAACATTGAGTTGATCAAATTTGGTTCTATTTAGAGAGACAATATTGTGATCATGGCTATTTGCTGAACACACAACCACAAATTAAGAAATGGAGTTAATCTAATTATTTGCTATGCATTCTAAAGAACACAATTTTTTGACCTTTTTATGAACAAGTGAATTATCTATTAGTTGCAAACAGCCAGAGAATTATTGCTGATCTTGATGTTTCTTAAGATGCTTGTCAGCCAAGGCTAGATCCTTTATGCCACATTTTTTTTCCTGTGGAATGTCTGAGGCAAATTTCCTAGTGAGACACAATCTTTGCTTCCAATTTACTGAAAAGAGGTCCCTGGCGGCGCAACAGCTGGGCCCGTGAGCCATGGCCGCTGAGCCTGTGCTCCGCAACGGGAGAGGCCACAACAGTGAGAGGCCCGCGTACCGCAAAAAAAAAAAAAAAAAAAAAAAAAAAGAATGAGCCCACTCAATGTAAATGTATATCCCTTTATCTCACTACACTTTTATTTTGATTCTTATTTTCTATGACTTCTTAACCAACAAGAAAAAGTTACATATTTTTTTCTTCCAATTTTGGAAGGTAATCCATGCCTTAGATTCCATACCTTTATTATTCTCTGCTCTCCTTCTTCATTCAGTTTCTCCTTTTCTGCCTTCAAATATATAAAAACCTCATTCTACAAATTTATTTTATTTAGTATTTTTAGCCTTTATCTCCCTTTTAATTATCAGATTTCTTACATGTGTGGTCCACAGCCTCAAGTTTCACTTTCTTTCCATCTAATCTTTTTTTTAACCCTCTGAAATGGATTTTTCATTCTCAACACTCAGGCTAAAATGATGATTCCATATTTGATAACCACCATCTCCTTATTCCAAAATCATCATCACCATCATTGCCATCATTACCATCACCATCGACACCATGGGCATCTCTATCCTCAGGCTGCCTGACACCACTTTCAGCAATGGTTACTGATTCCATCCAAAAAATTTCCCCCTCAGTGGTATCTAGAAAAGTTTGTTGTTTTACTTCTAAGCCATATTAAAGTTGTACTGTTTCTTCTCCATCTCCATTCATCTCCATGAATCTCTAAACTTCTTTCAAAACATATGTTTTAAAACATAAATGAGGTAGTCTAATTAAGATGCCATTCAAAGGAAAGTTAGGCTTGTGTTCTGTGACCATGGGATAAGGGCCTTACAAGGAACAAAGCACCAAAAGGGACAGTAAGGCCACATTCATTAAAATACGTTATACTTTATTGAATTCCTAGAATATACCCTGAATGAAAGCACCACATAAGACTTTTTTGTAGCATTAGAAAAAAAGAAGAATTTGAGAACAGAAAAATTAGGGTAGATGAGTCTGTTACAACTCTTTTCTCCTAGAAAGATAAACATTAACTGCATATATACCAGTCTTAAAAGCTTTCAAAGTGCTTCATTCTGAATATTTGATATAGATTTATCTTGACCTAAACTCTATTTAAATACAGATTGGAAGGGAGTGTTTTGATACTCTTCTGGGTCACAGTACCTCCTTTTGCAGTGTTATCTCAAGATCACTTAAGAAACTAAATTCACTTGTCAGAAATATACTCTACACAAAACAAACAACAAAAAAGTAATCTTTACAAGGAAACCAAAAAAACCCCCCAAAAACAAAAAAACTTTGTTTTTCATCCCAAAGAATGAACCAAAGCCATTTCCATGAGTTTGAAAACTAAAGCCATCAAAATGAGATATTATCCTGTGTAAAAGGAGAAAAACACAACCTTGGATATATATGATGTTCACTTTCATCTAATAGAGTTAATATAAATCTTTGCGGCTGTTATCCTGAAGAAATGAAATCAAAACGATGAATATAAACTACTGAAGTTCCTCATATAACAATGACCCCTTTTGGTCTTGCATTTCTCTCCCTACACCCACCTTACTTTTACATATCCCGGAATGTAATAAGCCTGCCACCACTAACGTTATAAAGTAGTAATTGTTCCTAATTGGTAGGGAGGCGACAGACCATTGTGGTAATGTTGTGAAACTGCAAGAAAGGAGGAGTGAGAACATTCACAGGCCCAGCAGTAATTATCCACTAATTTGGCCTGTTTGTGTGGGGACAGCTCATTATAGCCCTTAAGAAACCTCAGAATAAAGAGGGAAAGTAGGTAGGAGGCAAGGTTAAATAATTAGTGTTCAGCAGATTTTTTTTTAAGATTCAAAGAATAGGATTAAACGCAGGAAATGTGACTAGAGTAACAATTAAGAAATGGTAGAACGTTCTGAACTGAGTTTTATGTTTTCGTGGGAGTAGGGGTATTTAGGAACCCTATAATATGGCATAAAAAATGACATGTCACTTTTATTACACACTTTCAGTTATGACCCTGGTCATCCTTTACATTTTATGGTGCCAATCTCATGCTTAACAAGAGATTTATTCTTGTGAGTTCTAAAAAAAGATTTTCACAGTTTTCATAAAATGATGTATAAGAAAGTTTTCATACTGTTTTAACATTTGTAGAATTGGGGGCTGAAAACATACTTATCTGTGCACACATGTGCACGTAGCATACAGACTTTGCAAAGGAATTGTTATTCACCTACAACTTTGTTAGTAAATGAGAATTCCCAAATTTCTCACCTATATATATCTAATGCCTCTATTTCAAGCGTAAAGTATGCTTGCTCTTGGTTATATATGTATATGTATACACACATATATTTGATAAATAATTGATCTGTATATAAGGGTTTTAAAGATTCTCTAAGGCTATCATTTTTAACACTCTCCTTAAAAGAAGCATTATTATTCCAATCAACTTATGTGATTGCAATTAAAGCTTTTTTGTCCACCTAATAGAAAGGGACATGCAATGGATGAATGATTTTAAGTTAAATGAGCTCTATAATATGATTCAGAAAATATCTATGTATCTCTTAAATATATTCACACTGAAGGACTCTGGGAAAAGTTTTAAAATGCTATATATTCCATCCTTTTGCTAAGTGGCAAGAATATAGCTAAATATAACATAAAAGTAGAAGCATGTAACTAATCCAACAAATTTAAGCTAGAATATGATATTAATGTAACAAAGATTATATATTTTATCTCTATGTGCGTTAGATAACTTTGCCCTATCGTAATTCAAAACGCACTTCCCTGAACCAAGAGTAAGGTTAGAAATGTATTCTGCTGTTAATAAGGGGAATTATAGGGTGCCAATATGAGTAAATTAGTAAAAATTATCACCAATATTTGAAAACAATTCAAAACATAAGCCACAAGTCCTATCTACTAACAATTAAGCATTGTCTTAATTTATGAATAAAATAACTGCAGTGTATGAATGATTGCATTCATTATTATTTTCCTTTTCTTTTAAACATTTATTGGTATCTTTCAATGAATGGCATGTTTTTAACAACGTAGCAACTCCTAAAGCTCATGTCATATGAAACTTTAAAAAACAAGAACTTATTTGTATACTGGCTTTGCAAACTTTTTTTTTTTTTGTATTCCATTAGACTATTTGTTATCCAAATTGTTTTTCTCAAGATCACTTTGAAGACTACCAATAACTCCATGCCATGCCATTTTTTCAACTTGTACTTTTGCTCTCCTTAAATGTCCTCCCTACAAAAAATTTTAAAAAAAGTTAACCTAATTTCCCATCAGGAAAATTAAGAAGAAATGTTTCCATTTTTTCAACCTATAATAATTTATCAGTAAAAATTTTAGGTATTATGGATGTTGAAGAAATTTTTCTAAATTCCAGCTTTTTCTCCCTAGCATATGGGGAAAAAAATGTGATAAGAAAGTAGAAGAGCCAGAGGTATTTCATTTACCACTTGCCTAAGAACTACTTACTGCTACTGAACTCCAATTTCTATGGATACAACAGATTGTATATGCTCAATCTGCAGTCTGAGCAACAACATCTTAGAGAATTAATATTTGAACATATTCTTAGATTCTTAGGTTTGCTAGTAATATTTTCTCTAAAATTAAATGAGCACACAGATTTAATATGACGTTTTATCTGACCCATTAGAATTGTCACTTTTATTGATCATAGAATAAAGTCCTTATCCTTATTGTAATACTTCTAAATGTGATCAATGTAGTTTTTGTGTAGTTCTAAACTGGTATATTATAGATGATTACTATAGAACATGCCAATTCTCACCAATATTCTGTTGCACTCCCTTACATTTTCCATCCTTCCTTGCAGTTATCATGGGATCATGTGCCTAGTTCTGGCTACTGGGCTGAAAGTGAAAGTTTTAAGTGGCATTTCCAAAGAAGTTAAGAGAGGATGTATGTAATACACTCTCTATCATCCCCTAGTTTGAAGACACTGGAAAATACAAGGAAGTATGACAGCAACACAATATAGAGCAATGTAGAGCAGTGTACTTTCCCATCAGGAAAATTAAAAAGAAATGTTTCCATTTTTTCAACCTATAGTAACTTTTTTAGTAAAAATTTTAGATATTATGGATGTTGAAGAAAATAAACATTTCTACCCGTATAACTAAAAATCCAAGTAAAGAAATAAAAAGATATCTGAAAACCACTGAGGCAACCAGTACTGGAGGGGGCTTTAATCCAGAGAGAAGGAACCACAAATGAAGAGCTGACATTTTGATAATAGCTTTTCCCCTGGAATATTTGGGGCTTTTTGTAATTAATTAATTATTATTGTTATTATTATTACTACTATTATTTTTGGTGATGGCCAAGAGGCAAATAGTCCATCCAGGTGACTAAAACAAAGAAGCAGAAAAACTGGTGGAACTTTTTGCAATCTCAAGGGGCTGGAAGGATAAAATTGTAGTTTGGAGCTGTTTAGGCAATAAATGATTTGAAGAGTTAAGATCCTGGAGAGAAAAAGACATGTAAGTTTTAATGCTCAGTTAGATTAATAACTAGGTGACTTAAGAGAAATGATGGATGACAGAAGACAAAGGAATGCCATATTTAAAGTACTAAGAGAAAATAGCTGCCAACCTAGAATTTTATACCTTGTTACACCATTCTTTACACATGAAAGCAAAGACATTAACAAACAAAAATTGAAATAATTTGTCACCAGAAAACCAAACTAAAAGAGATGCTAAGTGGAGATCTCCAAGCAGAAGGAAAATGATCCTGAACAAAAATATGGTAATGTAGAAAGAGATAAAAGCAATGTAGAGAAGTAGAGAGTCAATATATAAGTAAATAAACATGGATATTGACTTACAAATTATAAATTTTATATTGGTCAAAACTATATGCATAATTAAATTCATGACAACAATACACAAATATTGAAGTGGTGAGAAGTAGAGTTATTGTGTTCTGATTTCATTATATTTTCATACATAGTAGATGTACTAATTTATAGTAAACAATAATGAAGCATTAAATGCATGTTTTAATCTGTGGTGAAAATAATATATAAATAAGAAGCTAATGAAGGATAAAATAATAAACATTATTTAATCCAGAATAAGACAAAATGGGGAATTCCCTGGCAGTCCAATGGTTAGGACTTGGTGCATTCACTCCCTGGACCTGGGTTCAATCCCTGGTCAGGGAACTAAGATCCCACAAGGAATGAGGAGAGATCCCCCCCCCCAAAAAAAATCAGAGTAAGACAAAATGGAAAGAAGCTATAAATAGCTTGACAAATGGAAAATAAATACAAGCATACCTCAGAGGTATCTCAGGTTTGGATCCAGACCACCACAATAAAGTGGGCAATAAAGTGAGTCACGCAAATTTTTTAGTTTCCCAGTGCATATAAAAGTATGTTTACATGACACTGTAGTCTATTAAGTGCACAGTAGCATGTCTAAAAAACAATGTATATAACTTGATTAAAAAAATACTGCTAAAATATGCTAACCATCATCTGAGCCTTCAGCAATCATAATCTTTTTGCTGGTGAAGGGTCTTGCCTCGATGTTGATGGATGACAGTTGCTGAAGGCTGAGGTGGCTGTGGCAATTCTTAAAATAATACAATAAAGTTTGCTGCATTGATTGACATTTTTTTCATGAAGGATTTTTTTTCTTAATTAGATTTATTCCTAGGTAATTTTTTCTTTTGATGTGATTATAAATGGAATTATTTTCTTAATTTCTCTTTCTGTTAGTACATTGTTAGTGTATAGAAATGCAACAGGTTTCTGTATATTAATTTCGTATCCTGCCACTTTATCAAATTTATTGATGATCTCTCGTAGTGAGAGGCATATTGAGGATTCTCTATGTATAGTATCATGTTACCTGAGAACAGTGACAGTTTTACTTTTTCCTTTCCAATTTTGATTCCTTTTCTTTCTTTTTCTTGTCCAATTGCTGTGGTTAGGACTTTCATGACTATGTTGAATAAAAGTGGCCTTTGTCTTTTAACCTTCCTAGTAACTTTATATGTGGTTGCTTTACTACCTTTACTATGTATTTGTCTTTACCGGTTAGCTTTTTCCTTTCATAATTTTCATGTGTCTAGTTGTGGTTTTTTCTTTTTCACTTAGAGAAGTCCCTTTAACAATTCTTATAAAACTGGTTTTGTGCTGCTGAGCTCTTTTAGCTTTGCTTATCTGTAAAACTTTTGACCTCTACATCAAATCTGAATGCGAGCCCTCACGGCTACAATATTCTTGGTAGTAGGTTTTTTCCTTTCATCACTTTAGACACATTGTGCCATTCCCTTGTAGCCTGCAGGGTTACTGCTGAATAGTCAGCAGATAGCCTTGTGGGAGTTTGTTTGTGTGTAATTTGTTGCTTTTCCCTTTCTGCTTTTAATATTCTCTCTTTAAGTTTTGCCATTTTAATTATAATGTGTCTTGGGGTGATCCTCTTTGGGTTGAACCTGTTTGGGACTCTCTGTACTTCTCATACCTGGATGTTTGTTTCCTTTCCCAGGTTGACGGAGTTTTTAGCTATTATGTCTTCAAGTATGTTCTCTGCTCCTTTCTCTCTCTATTCTCCCTCTGAGATTACTGTAATGCAAATGGTAGTATGCCTGATGTTGTCTCAGAGGTCTCTTAAATTGTCTTCATTTCTTTTTACTTTTTTTCCATTTTCTGTTCAGGTTCAGTGATTTCCCATACTCTGTCTTCCAGCTTGCTGAGGAGTTCCTCTGTATCATGTAATCTACTGTTGATTCCTTTAAATGTATTTTTTATTTCAATTATTACATTCTTAATCTCTGTTTGCTTTTTCTGTATACCTTCTAACTCATTTTTCTACTTTAAACTGAAACCAAACAATTTATTTGTGCTAAATGAACAGAAATAATGCATTCAAGATATACTTCTCTGTACACTGCACTCGATTTTACTGGGCAAAATAAGCAGTCCTCAGTGATATTGTGTTCAGCAATAAAGTCCTCAGCAATAAAGTATTTTGTGGCCATTATGCTAAGATATTCCTATAACGTTTATTTCAAATAGTATTTTCTAATAGTATTTTGTACCTTTAAAATATTTGTTTGAACTCTATTTTAGGGAAACACAAGTAAAGAATGGAAAGGGGAAATAGCTGTTTTTGTTACAATCACACTGTCTTCTGCGGCAGAAATCACACAGCACCTTCTAATCAGTCATAACAACCACTGGTGGTAGGACAACAGTTATCGACTCACGTGAGAGGGGTCCAGTTTGAGGAGGCTAACTTCAAGGATAAAGAAAGAATCATACCTGGATATACAATAATTATCAATCCCATGCATGTGGAAAAGATATAGCCATGTGATCCAGTACTTCAGGTGATCTGTTTTACAAGAGACATGGATGTTGGGATATACTGAAAATAACCCATACAAAGTGTATCTGTAGAAAGCTCTATTGAGCATTGTCTTTGGTACTGATCCATCTAACTTCCCATTTTATACTGAGTGCTAGATTTTCAAAGTTCTGAATTGTAGTGCTGAATTATTGGTATGCTTGGTAAACACCATTATAATGGGAGGGGAGGGGTAATAACAGCTCAGTAATTTTCTGCAAATTCATGGAAAAAAATAAAAAGATATCCTTTTTTATTTTCCAACCTAAAAGCCAGGAAAACGAAGCTCTGGGGCCAGGCAAACATTGCACACTGCTGCTGAACTACCAAACAGTCGAACAGCCAACGTCCCAGCCAGGGAATGTGCACACATGTAGATTCAAGTAAAACACCGAAGGAAAAAGTCGTCCATGTAGAGTTGTAGAGCCACAACACTGGTTGCGTTTCCGACACACATTTGCAACATAATGAATAGTGAAGCCTAGATAACCTCAGTGCAAATAAATCACATTCATATGCCAGGGAAAGAAGCCTTTGGCGTTGAGCTGACAGCTCGGCTCCACTGTACAAGAACGTGTGCCGACATGAGGTTCGGACTAAGCACATGCATTAAGGCTGAGAGGAGGGGTGAACCGACTGTTGCAAGAGGGCAGGCTGCAAGGTGCCTGCTGAGGGGACTGTGGGCTGCGTGGGTGGTGGAGATGGAGGTGGCAGTGGCTGGACAGGGGTCTGTGTGTTGTGTGACGGAGGTAGCGTGGGCCATTTGAATTGATCAGGACTTGCTTCTCTGCGGTGAAGGCCTTGTGATACCGTGGAATGCTCCCATATGCTGCACATGAAGACCTGGGATATTGTCATAAGATATTCCAGCTCTAGTCAGTGAAGTTGGTGGCATGAAACCAAGTGTGTGACTTGCATACGAGAGACTGGGTGATATCGGCCGGCTTTAACTGGCAGAAGGTGTGTAAGGGATCGGGCTGCACACAATGTGAGGTCTTAATCCTTGTGCAGACAGCTCCTTAAAATACCTTTCAGCATCCATCTCTAAGCTGGACTCACTGTCTGAGAGCTGTCGACAGAGGGCCTCTCTCCTCTCCATCTCCCTCTGCAGCTTCCTCTCAGGTCCTCTTCCCTCATGTGAAGTTCCTCCTCCAGATACTGCGCCATTATCTCGGAATGCTGTAACTGGGCAGCACTCAGTTGCTTCTTCAGCTTCTCCAGTTCATTCTTTAAAGACCTGATGTGTCGCATCACGTTTTCTGGAGGGTCGATCTACACGGAGATGTCTCTAGGCAATGGGGGAGCAGACACCGGCTGGTCTAATTTCTCCTGCAGGATTCGCTTTTCAGCTTCAAGTTCCATCCTTTTCCAGAAACGATTCACTCGTGCTTTTTGTTCCTGTTCCAAAGTACTTTCAAGGTCAATCTTCTCTCGTCTCAACTGTTCTAATGTAAGCTGCTTAGAAATGGTATCGTTCTCCAGTTTTTTAGTTTTCTTCATCAGTTTGCTGACCTGGAATTCCTGCTCCAGATGCTGTTCTAGTTAGGCTTTCTCATGCTGCAACTGTATCAATTTTCTGGAGAGCTCGTTAGTGAGGAACTCTTCTTCCTTCTCGTAATTTATAGCAAGGGTTTCTTTCTCCTTCTGCGAAGGCTGAATTTTCTTGAATAAAGTGTTACTGATGAATTCTTCTTTCCGCTCAGCCTGGGCTTGGATGGTCACACTGGCTTTGCGCAAGCCATGCTTCTCCTCCTGCAGTGCCTTGCACTTGAGTTTGTAGGTCTCCAGCTGGACCTTGAGCACCTTGTTCTGCTGTAGCGAGGCCAGGTGCTTGATGAGCTCCTCCAGGCTGAAGGGTGAGATGACAATGCCCCCTGCTCCAGCCACTTCCCACCACTGCCGCCTCTCCCGCCGCTGCCGCCGGAGGTCAATGACTATATCTTCTCTTTGTTAATCTTCTCACTGTGTTCATCCATTCTTCTCCTGAGTACTTTGATTATCTTTATGATTTTTACTTTAAACTCTTTAGCAGGTAGATTGCCTATCCCTATTTCACATCATTCTTCTTCTGGGGTTTTATCTTATTCCTTCATTTCCATGTTCCTCTGTCCCCTCATTTTACCTAATTTGCTATTTTTATTTCTATGTATTTTGTGGGCTCCTTATGTTTCCCGATCCTGAGGAAGTGGCTTTTTGAAGCAGATGTCCTATGTATCCCAGCAGCACACTACTCTCTGCTCACTTGAACTATATGTCCTACCTGGCTACAGGGCCCTGTGGGTCCCAGAACTGGTGTTTTGGTCTGCTTGTGGGTGGGACCAGGACCCAGGATTTCCTGGGGCTGGTGCCTACCCACTGGTGGGTAAGGCTGGTCCCGGAGCTACTGCCAGCCCACTGGTAGGCAAAGCTGGGTCCCAGGGTTTCTGGATGCAGGGCCCTGGGGGTCCCAGAATTGGTGTTTTGGCCTGTTTGTGGGCCCATGGGGTCCTGGGGACAGTACCTACACACTGGTGGGTGAGACCTACTGGTGGGCTGAGTCAGGTCCCAGATCTCTGGCTGCAGGGCCCTGGAAATCCCGTGGCTAGAGCTGGTGTATGGAGCCAGGTCCTGGGCCCTCTGCTGGACAGGGCCAGGTCCTGGGGTGGCTGTGCACTCAGGGGGTTTCAGGGTAACAGGCCTGCTGGTGGGTGGAATTGTGTCTCGGCCTGAGGCATCCCAGTACTTGTACTGACAACCTGGTGAGTTGGTCTGGGTCCTGGTACAAATAAGCTACAGGGAGGATTCCAGAATAGGGCTTGCCAGCATCAGTGTCCATGTGGTAGAAGGAGCTCCTCAAAACCACTGATGCTAGTGTCTATGTTCCCAGGACAAGCCCCAGCTGCCTTCTGCCCCTCCACGAGGCTCTTCAAGATCAGCAGGTGTGTCTTACCCAGGTTCCTTTCAAATTACTGCTTCTTCCCTGGGTCCCAGAGCATGTGAAGTTTTGTGTGTGCTCTTTAGGAGTGGAGTCTCTATTTCTCACAGTCCTCTGGCTCTTTTGAAAGTAAACCCAACTGGCCTTCAGAGCCAGTCATTCTTGGGGCTTATCTTCCACGTGCAGGACTCCCAGGCTTGGAAAGCCACATGCGGGGCTCCAACCCCTTGTTCCTTGAGGAGAACCTCTGCAATTGTAATTATCCTCCTGTGTGTGGGTTGCCCCTCCTACCTATCTTGTTGTGATTCCTTCTTTACATCTTTAGTTGTAGAACTTTTCTGCTAGTGCTCTGGTTTGTCACATAAATAATTTCTCTGTAAATAGTTGCAATTTTGCTGTCCTTATGGGAGGAGGTGAGCTTAGGGTCTTCATACTCTGCCACCTTGGCCACTCCATCTTATCTTTATGAACTGTTTTTCTGTAGCATGCAATGCTGTTTGATAGCATTTCACCCACAGTGGAACTTCTTTCAAAATTGGAATCAATCCTTTCAAACCCTGCTGTTGATTTATCAAGTAAGTTTATGTAATGTCCTGAATCTTTTGTTGTCATTTTAAGAATCTTCACAGCATTTTTCCAGGAGTAGATTCCATCTCAAGAAACCACTTTCTTTTCTCATTCATAAGAAGCAACTCCTCCTCTGTTACAGTTTGATCATGAGATTGCAGCAATTTAGTCCCATCTTCAAGTTCCACTTCTAGTTCTCTTGTTATTTCCACCATATCTTCAGTTACTTCCTCCACTGAAGTCTTGAACCCCTCAAAGTCATCCATGAGGGTTGGGATCAACTTCTTTCCAATCCCTGTTAATGTTAATATTTTGACCCTTTCCCATGAACCATGAATGTTCTTAATGGCACCTAAAATGGTGACTCCTTTCCAGAAGGCTTTCAATTTACTTTGCTTGGGTTCATCAGAGGAATCACTATTTATGGTAGCTGTAGTCTTATGAAATGTTTTTCTTAAATAATATGACTTGAGTGTCAAAATTACTCCTTGATCCATGGGCTGAAGAATAGATGATATGTTAGCAGGCATGAAAACAATGTGAATTTTGTTGGACAGCTCCATCAGAGCTCTTGGGTAACTAGGTGCCTTGTCAGTAAGTAGTAATATTTTGAAAGGAATCTTTTTCTCTGAGCCTTAGGTCTCAACACTGGGCTTAAAATATTCAGTAAACCATATTGTAAACAGATGTGCTGTCATCCAGGCTTTGTTGTACCATGTAGAGAGCACAGGTAGAGTAGATTTAGATAATTCTTAAGGGTCCTAGAATTTTCATAATGGGAAATGAGTATAATGGTAAATTGGCTTCAACTTAAAGTCACCAGTTACATTAGCTCCTAACAAGAGTCAGGCAGCCCTTTGAAGCTTTGAAGCCAGGCACTGACTTCTCCTTTCTAGCTAAGAAAGTCCTAGATGGCACAGTCTTCCAATAGAAGGCTATTTCCTCTACATGGAAAATCTGTTGTTGAGTATAATCACCTTCATTAATTATCTTAGCTAGATCTTCTGGATAACTTGCTGTAGCTCATACATCAGCATTTGCTGCTTCACCTTGCACTTTTTTTATATAATAAATTTATTTATTCATTTATTATTTTTATTTTTGGCTGCTTTGGGTCTTTGTTGCTGCGCGCAGCTTTTCTAGTTGCGTCGAGTGGGGGCTACTCTTCGCTGTGGTGCACAGCCTCCTCGCTGCAGTGGCTTCTCTTGTTGAGGAGCTTGGGCTCTAGTCGTGAGGACTTTAGTAGTTGTGGCTTGTGGGCTCTAGAGCGCAGGCTCAGTAGTTGTGGTGCACGGGCTTAGTTGCTTTGCAACGTGTGGAATCTTCCCGGACCAGGGCTCAAACCCATGTCCCTTGCATTGGCAGGCGGATTCTTAACCACTGCACCACCAGGGAAGCCCCTCACTTTGCACTTTTATGGAGAGAGCTTCTTTTCTTCAACCTCATGAACCAATCTCTGCTATCTTCAAACTTTTCTTCTACAGCTTCCTCACCTCTTGCAACCTTCATAGAATTGAAGAGAATTAGAGCCTTGCTCTGGATTAGGCTTTGGTTTAAGGGATTGCTGTGGTTAGTTTGATCTTCTCTCCTGACCACTGCAACTTTCTCCATATCAGCAATGAGGCTGTTTCACTTTCTTATTATTCTTGTGTTCACTGGAGTAGGACTTTTAACTTCCTTCAGGAACTACTCCTTTGCAGTCACAACTTGGCTAACTGTTTGGCACAAGAGATCTAGCTTTTGGTCTATCTTAGCTTTCAACATGCCTTCCTCACTGAGCCTAATCATTTCTAGCTTTTGATTTAAAGGGAAAGATATGCAACTCTTCCTTGCACTTGAACATTTAGAGGTCTTTGTAGGGTTATTAACTGGCTTAATTTCAATACTGTTTTGTCTCAGGGAATAGGGAGGCCCAAGGAAAGGAAGAGAGATGGGAACAGCAGGTTGGTGGAGCAGTCAGAACACACACAACACATATCAATTAAGTTTGCTATCATACATGGGTGCAGTTCATGCAATCCCAAAACAATTACAATAGTAACATCAAAAGTAACTGATGACAGGTCACCATAAAAAATATAATAATAATGGAAATTTTGACATTTTGTGAGAATTACAAAAATGTGATGCAGAAATATGAAGTGAGCAAATACTGTTAGAAAAATGACACAGATATACTTTCACAATATGGGATTGCCACGAACCTTCCATTTGAAAAAATTCAATATCTGCAAAGTGCATTAGAGTGAAGTCAATAAAATGAGGTATGCCTGTAGTAAGATTTAAGATCAAATATGTAAATAATTACATCAAATATAAATAGGCTAAATATTACAATTGAAAAACAAAAATTTCAGACAATTAAAATAGAAAGTCTAGTTACATGATATTTAAAGAGATCTATCCTAAACATAAGGGCAAAAACACATTGAAATAAAACTGTCAAGGAAAAAAAAAACGAAAAAAGAAAGAAAATGGTTGCTGACATATTAATGCCAGAAAAAGTAGATGAAAAAGGAGTATTACCAGGTTTAAAGAGTAATTTTGTAATGACTAAAAGATCAATTCACTAGCTAGATAGAATTATGTTAAATGTATATGCACTGAATAACATAGCTAAAAATTCTAGAAAGCAAGAAGTGTCAGAACTAAAGAGTAATAAATCAATCTATAATGAAGCTGGCAGAATTTAATTCTTCAGTCAATAGCTGATAGAACAAGATAAAAATTTCCAATAAGTATAAGAAGGAATGAAAAATACAGATAATAAATACATATTAGAGGGATTCAAAAAAAAAAACCGAAAGTTGATTTTTTTGAGTAATAAAGTGATAACCCTTGGCACAAATGTTCAACAGAGGATGAAAGCACAATTTATTAATACCAAGAATAAAAAGAGAGAGATTACAGATTCTACAACAAATAAAAAGGAAACAAGATAATATTGTAAAAAATAATTATGCCAATATACTTGGAAAATAACAGAAAATGGACAAATTCCTCAAAAAGCAATCTAAAAAAGTAACCAAAAAAATGACCAAAAAGTATAAAATCAGAACAGAAGAAACTGAATTGAATTATAACATTCCCACAGGTAAAGCTGTGAAAACAAAGTGCCCTTTATCAGTAAAATGTACAAATAAATTACGCAATTTGGCAGTAATAGAAGAACTATTGCTATGCACCATGTGAATGAATCTCATAAGAGTAATGTTGATTGAAAGCAACAAAGGACATTCTGTGTAACTCTATTTATACACAGTTCAAAAGAAGAAAACCAATCTGTGGTCTTAAAAGTCATAAAGGTACTTACTTTGTGGGAAGGTATAGATAGTGAGTAGGCAAGAAAGGGCTTTGCAGGATGTTGGTAATGCTTTATTTCTTGATCTGTTTTTTCATTATGCTGATGTGCTCACATCATGAAAATTCATCAGTTTGTTAACTCATAATTTGGACAATTTCTGAATAAATCATGGTTCTCAACCAATGTCCCCCACCTCCAACACACACATTCCCAGAGGACATTCTACAATGCCTGGAGCTATTTGGGTTGAAACAACTTGGCAGGAGTGCTACTGGCATCTAGTGGGCAGAGGCCAGAGATGCTGGTAAACATCCTGCAATGCAGAAGACAGCCTCTCTCAACACAAATTTCTGGTTCAAAATGTATCCATAGTGCCAAGTTTGAGAAAACCTGATATATGTGATATAATTCAATATAAAAAAGAGTTAACTACATAGACATAGACTTTACTCTGTGTGGAAGTTTAAATACATAAAAGACCAATTCCATCAACAGACACAATGTGTACAGGGTCTGCAGAAAATTAATTAATTGAAGTTAATGAAATGTGAGTGCAAATATTTATATTTGAGGAAGACTAATCATAAACCAGAATTTTAATCCCAAGTCTATTATATATTTACTGGTAAGGATTTTAGGAAGATTAAAGCTAAAATCCCATATACTATAAGACCAAAAGTTTTAAAAAATAAGGGAAAATAAATGTGCCCTAAAGCTTACATATAGAAGGACAGAAATGAGTATTCATTATAAATCTATATTTCCTGTAAACCAAGTCAAAAAGGGAAGTGATGGGATATGTAATTTTAATTTTCTGATAAAATGAAACATGCTAATTCAGCATGAAGGGGAAAAGAAACCCCAAACACTCCTGACACAATTTTGAAGGGAATTTGTAATGTGAAGAATTTATAAAAGGACATTGAACAACATAATGTTGTACACTGACTTCAACAAGAGTTTTGAATAAGCTACAGCAATTTTTAAAATATGACTATATATTTTTAAAATCAAATATCAATTAATGTCAAGGGCATAGCATAAAATGCACATGAATGGCACCCTCTCTGTGATGGCCATAAGAATCCAGCATGGGCATAGAGTACCCAAATCTTTACACCAGGAGTTCGCAAACTAAGCAGTCTCCCTCTCCCCGCATACACCAAATCTATAAATAAAGTTTTATTGTAATACATTCACAGCCATTCATTTACTTGTGTTCTATCCCTCTTTTCATTCTACAGTGGCATGGTGAATCATTGTGACAGAGACCATAGGTCCCAAAAGTCTAAACTATTTACTATGGGGCCCTTTAAAAAACATTGCTGACCAATACAGAGGAAAGAACTCAATACTTTGTCCATCTTTCAAGTTTCAGTAGCACTGGATAAGATTTTCGGAAGAAGCAGTATAGCAGATAGTTTGAATTCTCTATTAAGCCTTGGAGTAGGGGTATTTTCTGTTATTGGTTAGAGGGGAGCATAATTACAACCTATTATTAAAATTGGATAGGCTTGCATGTATTCTTTCCTAAGCAGATAATCTATCAATCTTAATATAAGAAATGTAGTCTCATCTATCTTTTAATACAGCAAAAAATCCACGACTAAGTACTTGGATAAAACTCATCTTAAATTTCCCTATTTTCAAAATCAGAAATTTGGACTAAATCAGTTCTAGGGTAGGCAGAATTCTAAAGATGTCTCTTCCAGACTTCCATCGCTTGGTTATTCAAACAAACACTAAATAATCTAGGTACTACTGCTATGAAGGTACTTTTCATCTGACCATGAAATAGAGAGATGATCCTGCTTTCACATGGGTTTAATGTAATCACATGTGCCCTTAAATGTAGAAGAGGAGAACAGAAAAGTCCTTCAGTGAAGTGTAGTGGAGGAGGAAAACAAAGATGAAATAGGAAAGGTCAGAGAGATAGAAATGTAAGAAGGATTCCACCCACCATGCCTAGCTTTGAAGAAGGAGGAAGAAGTCAAGAAATATATGATTATTCTTATTAATTAACTCCTGGATCTATCTCTATAAGCCTTTTTAAAAATCGTTTGGCTATAAGTTCTTTGATTGTTTCTTTGTATGAAAGCAATGTTATAATGATTTTTAGATAGAGGAATAATTTTCTTTCCCTTGAATGTTTGACAGATCACTTTATTATTGTTATTATAATTATTGTTATTATTATTATTAGGCCAGAAAAGTTTATTTCAGTTTGACGGCTAATTGGTAATATAATAGGAATATTTAGGATTGCCATCACATTGTAGAAAAACTTTATCAACATTCTTTTGTATATGAGTTGTATGATCTAGCATGTTTTTCTAGAGACTACTTTTTCCCTACATGCAAGACATTTTTTTTTTTTTTGTCTTCTACTACCCACGTATTTTTGATGCTGGGTGCCTAGAACTTGTTCATATTATTATATGACCTCTGGCCCTTATGCCTTTGGGTCATGATATTTGGAACAATTAGTAATAGCTTAACTCTACACCGAAGTGATTGCAAACCACTTAAATAAGCCCATTAAATCAAAAATAAATGTGTCTACAACTCAACATTTTCCTAGAAAAATATCCCACATGCTTATCTTTAAATACCAACTATTATAGAAGGAAAATCAGAGTGAAAAGAGACAGCAGTCTTAACTGATTACAGTTAAACTGTCCTACCTAATTTTACAAAATAGCGTGACCAAGTGACCATGTTATAGTGTTCCTCCGATGGCCTTGGAAGGGTAAATGAGAATGAGGGTCCTTGAAGCTGAAATAAGCATCATTTGCTTTATAGTAAAATCACTTTTGACAACATTAGATTATAATATAGTCATTTTTCTTTCAAAGATTTATGGTCAGTTGATATTTATGATGAGCTGTCCTAGTGTGGTGAAAAATTTCAGCAAAACCATTCTTTTGCCTACTGTTGGTGAAATGACTAATTGAGATTATTAGCACAGTCTGTGAACATATTATCTTTATTTAGTGCTCTTAATAAATGAGTTAATTGGTCAAGAATAGTATATTTTAGTGGTGAGAGAAATTTTATTAAAGGCATAAGATTCAGAATGACAAAATACCTAACTGCTTTTTTATTTACTGTAGTTAACCTATTATATCACTTCCTCTTCCTAATATCTAAAGGTATAACAAATCCAACTTTTGGTAAGCTTTTATATAAATATTTTCCTGACTCCTAAACGAGAAGATATGTTCCTTTGTTTAGACAGAAAACAACAAACACACACGCTAGTCTGTATTAACTATATGAACAGACATTAGAAGAATTTTTTCTTAGGAATTCTAGAAACTATGTTAGATTTGACAATAATGTGGTCAAGTGGACCAGAGCAGACTGTATAACTTCAACACTCTAGCTTCATTTTTCAGTAAAAAAAAAAAGTTCCCTCTAATGTCAGCATGCATACAGAAGAAATAACAAAAGGCACTCATGGGCTTGAGAATATGGTGCCTGAAGCCCTGTGAATCCAGTAAATTTTCCCTTGGGATGATTCACATCTAAAAGTGAGAGCTTCTATATTCCTGTGAAAAGTGGATTTCGGTTTGTTTTTTGCTTAAACTGAGGCAAATGTAAAAAAACTTGAAATTTTTTTGTCAAGTTTTCATGTTAAAAATGTATTTCACACCCCAGGAATGTAATGTTTCTTTTCAGTATACCTTGTATGTGTTTTAAAAGATGTAGATATACTCTATCAAAAAAGAAGGAAGAGAAGGAGAAGAAGAAAGAGGAAAAATGAAAAACATGGCCCTCTCATTTTTAACTAATTGAATAAACCAAGGTCCTATTGAATAGATGCTATAGGAGGAAATGTATATATACTGCATCCCAAATTTAGAGAATTTTCTCCCAAAGAATGATCAAGCAAACATAAAGAATAGCGTGAGACAGTATTTTGAAAACAGAAGCACTTGAGAAATATTTTCCATTTTTAAAATAGGATAACTATTTGCCAAATGTTTAAGTTGGGTGACTGCTACAATATTTAAATTTTTGTATGAAATTAGCAGTCTTTTGGCAAAAAAAATTACACGAGACAACTGCCAGATTAAAATACATACACTCAATCTGTCCTTTAACACACCACTCATCCTCTCCTACTGTTTTTTCCCCTTTTCTTTCTTATTCCTTTAATCAGAAGTATCTTTTTCTTGTAATCAAAAATGGAAATAAATCCTGAATGTGTGAAGACTGAACAAAATTATTAATCACAGACAATTCTGAGTTTATTAAAAGCATTCTCCTATAATATTTTTAATCCAGAAGAATATATTTCTTGTTTATGGAGAATCCAAAATAGCTGAGTAAGAGCATATGTTCATGTATCATCTTTTAAATGTCCACATAACAACTGTTCATTTGCTGATATTCTAATTAGTTATAACATTAGTTATAAGATCACTGGAAGAAGTAACTTTCATAAATTAAATCTGGTCCTTTCTGACAGCAAATGTAGGAGGCTTTGAACAAGTTGACCTTTTCTATCTCAGTCTTTTCCTGAGAAGCAGGATACCCATTCTTATATGTATACAGCTAGTTCCTCTGTCAGCCAGTCTTTTAAATGTAAATGGTGTTTCATGAAAAAAGTATCTACTACTACAGCTCATATCTCAATCATACAAGGGCTTTTCTTCAAAACAAGTATTGTACTTTGAATGCAGCAAAGTGCTTTACATACTTCCCATTTTCTCCAATGGGATATAAAAAGATCTGTAGTCAAGGGTTTAGATGTAACAAAATTATTTTTAGTGCTTAATCAGGGACATTCTCAAGGAAAAGTCACTTCTGTATCTGTCAGCATGCAATGATGAAAAAATCAATTCTAGTATAGTTGTTGCTACTGCCTTGATTTACACTGAATTACCAGTAGTTTTACCCACCATCCCATTTGTACTATCAGTTCAAGTGTCAACACACTTAACAGGATAAACCATAATATTCAAATAGGTTGACACTTCAACTATTTACCTCCTTTTATGTTTATTAAACATTTACATAAAAAATCATATTCTCTGATTAGTTGGTGTTGGTAGCAGAGTCCAGCCATATCTGGATTTTTTATCCATTTGTAGGTACCGTTCTCCAAGTGAGATATTAACATGAGACATAGTCTTCATGTTTGATGATGAATCTTTAATTCAATGAGTTACTGGATCATTGGAAAGTGGCACTGCTGTTATTTCTTTTACTGACTTCATCTAGTTATGTCAATTGTTCAAGGTTCTTTTTAGTCTTTTAGCTGTTGTATAATTTTCTCCAGCAAACAAAATTTAATAGCTTACTCTATAATATACTTCTGCAGTTCATTTCTAATTCCTGTATACTGAGTTTATCATACTTATCTTTAAAATATTATATATTTTCTTTAAATTATGAATGGTTGATCTCAATATTACATCACATAACTGACACCATGACACTATTCAAACATGTTCTGTTGCATGAGACACAATAAAGTATTGACATCTATAATCCCCAAAGAAGTACAACTTTCATCATATTTTTATTTCTTATTTATAGTTTTGCCAGTTTCTTTTGAATCATTTCCCCTCTCTCATGAGTTAGATAATTCTCTGGCATTTAAATTTCATCTCTTTTAGCATCTTTAGAGGTAGTCAGTGCAGCTGGGTGTTGATAAAGTGAGTCTTCCAACTCTCTTGTGTTAAGTAAATAATGCATTGTTAAATATGTTAAAAAATTATTTAAAATATTTCAAATTTCCAAAATAAAAGTTTTAGATAACTAAAACTTCAGAAAAAATTTAGGAAAAATTTTTGATATTACAGCAAAACTACAAAGTACCCTTATATACTAAATTGGATATGGTTTCTGTTACCTGCAATAAAATAATCTGGACTAATACAGTAATTCATTTTATCTATCTCCCATGGCAAACACCTCAGTAGAAGTATAAGGCAAATTTAGTAGAAGATAATTTCCTTTTGACAGTCATAAGTTTAATGAATACACTTTTTCCCCCTTTCAATACCATTTTTGAAATCCCTGAACATGAAGTATGATGCTAAATTTCAGGCTATTACATCAGGTGTGGAGTGGAGAACTATACAAGGGATATGTCTACTTCAGCTAAAATTGTTTCACTAAATTCTGTAGGGAAAATATGTTAAACATAAGGTATATATATTTGTCCAAGAATAAATTCTTTTTTCCTCCTTAGAGATAAATATCCCAAATACTAGGGTCCTAAATCCTATATGTTAGTCACAGAAGACAAATTTTTATGATTTTTTTTGACACATTTGTACTGCTAGACTTCACTAAACATTTGAAGCATACGTTACCTGACAGCAAAGAAATGAAAATTATGCACTATATATATTTTTTTTAGTGGCATCTTTGTAGACCTTGCCAGTATCTGAACTGTTAGAACATGGATGAATGTCAATTTTGTGCAGGAATTCTCAAGCAGGTTTGTAATAGTGCTAAACATATTTGGTCATAAATTTTGCTATGCAGAAAAAGCAAACTTTCTCCAAACATGAAATTTTATAAACATCCATTAATTGTTCAATATAGCACAGCTTTTGAATTCTAGACATTTTGTTAATACTGATGGGGCTTTTCAGTGGCTTTCCTCTTAAGAAAATATAATATACCCCTTATTTTAACACAATTTCAGCATGTAGTTTCAGTAGTGACCTCTTTGTCAGACTACTTAAGAAAGCAAAGTATTAAAATAACACTATGGGATTTTAGAATATTTAGAATATTTTAAAAGGAATGAGTTCATTAATAAGTGAGAATTTTAATAAATATTGAAAATACCTTCACAGTTTTATTATTTTATTCCATTCTGTTATTGACACTGCTCTCAGTTCTTTGTCTTTGACACTGAAATCACACTAATGGATAGTTCACAGGTTTGAAATAAATTGGACAGACCAATTTTTTAAGATGATTTGCAAAATTTTTATAATTTAGTATTGACATTCAACTTTTAACTTTAATAAATGAACTAATATTCATTATTAAAGCAAAATATGAATACTCAAAAGGAAAACTCACCCCACAAATATGGAATTATGATAAGCATATTTTTACCTACCTACCTACAAATACATACATTCATACACAATTGTAAAAATAAAATAATTCCGTGACAGAAAGTCTAAAATAAGTGAGGCATAAATAGGATAGAATTTAGTTTTTATTCATGAGAATGAAGTACAGTAGGGCCTGACTCCACAAGGAATTCAGCACAGAGGACCTTCCAGCTTATGGTTTAACCAAACTTAGGGTGTGGTTTTTTGTCCTCATGGTCCAAAACAGCTGGAGTTATTATATCAGCATTCCAGGAAGTAGAATAGAATCACTGCCCACTAAAAATATAATGTGATTTGTAAGTTTAAGTTATTATCCTTTTCCTTTTTTTGAATGGGTGGAGATATTTGGCTGGTCTTTTTTTTCTAATTTCTTAAATTGAACAAAGTCATGTTTTCAGTCTCCATTAAAAAAAAGAGAGAGAATTTAAGGTCACAAGGTTTCCTTTGAGTATAGCTTTACTATAATTCATAAGTTTTAGATGAATTCTTTACTACAATAGTTTCCAGAAAATATATTACTTTAATTGAAATTTTCTCATTGATGTAGGAATCATCTTAGAAAAATGTTTCATAATTTTCAAATGGTTGAAAAATTTAAGGGTCATTTTTTCTTGTTGACTTCTAGTTTTATTGGCCTATGATCAGCATATGTTGCTTGTAAAATCTCTACTTTTCAGAATTCATTAAAGTTTCCACTGTGCCCCCCAAAATATGTAAATATCTACATGTATATAAATATATATAATATTAAATTTTCAATAGCTTGCACTAAAAAAGTAACAAGGAAAGTTAATTTTTCATAAGACCATTTCAACATGTAATCTGTACAAAAGTTATTAAAAATTTTTTACTTTCTTTTTTTTATATAATGTCTTGGAAATTTTGTATGTATTTTATACTTAGAGCATACCTCAGTTTAAACTAGCCCCATATCAAATGAATTCAGCAAGGTTGTAGGATACAAGATTAACATACAGATACCAGTTGCATTTCTTTACACTAACAATGAAATATCAGAGAGGAACTGTAAACAATCCTTTTTAAAACTGCATCAAAAAAAAAATACTTAGAAATAAACCTCACCAAGGAGGTGAAAGATTTACATGCTGAGACCTACAAAACATTAATAAAGGAAATTAAAGATGATTCAAAGAAATGGAAAGATATCCCATGCTGTTGGGTTGGGAGAATTAATATTGTTAAAGTGGCAATAGTGCCCAAAACAACCTACAGATTTAATGCAATCCCTATCAAATTACCCATGACATTTTTCACAGAACTAAAACAAATAATCCTAAAATTTATATGGAACCATAAAAGATCCAGAATTGCAAAAGCAATCCTCAGAAAAATGAACAAAGCAGGAGGCATAACCCTCCCAGATGTCAGATAATACTATAAAGCTACATTAATCAAAACAGTGTGGTATTGGCACAAAAGCAGACATATGGATCAATGGAACAGAATAGAGAATCCAGAAAAAAAACCACAGCCACACACTTATGGTCCATCTTCAACAAAGGAGGCAAGAATACAAAATAGGAAAAAGACAGTCTCTTCAGCAAGTGGTGCTAGAAAAGTTGGAAAGCCACACATAAACCAATGCAGTTAGAACACACCCTCACACCATGCACAAAAATAAACTCAAAATAGCTTAAAGACTTAAACATAAGATATGACACAATAAAACTCCTAGAAGAAATCACAGGCAAAACATTCTGTAACATAAATCGGACCAATGTTTTCTTAGGTTAGTCTCCCAAGGCAATAAAAATAAAGACAAACAAACAAAAAAACACAAACAAATGGGACCTAATTAAATTTACAAGCTTTTGCACAGCAAAGGAAACCATAAACAACATGAAAAGACAACCTACCATTGGGAGAAAATATTTGCAAACAATGTGACCAACAAGGGCTTAATTTCCAAAATACTCAAATAGTCCATACAACTCAACAACAACAAAACAAACAACCCGATCAAAAAATGGGCAGAAGACCTAAAGAGACATTTCTCCAAAGAAGACATACAGATGGCCAATAGGCACATGAAAAGATGCTCAACGTCACTAATTATTAGAGAAAAGCAAATCAATACTACAATGAGGTACCACCTCATACAGTCAGAATGGCCATTATTAAAATGTCTACAAATAACAAATGCTGGAGAGGGTATGGAGAAAAGGGAACTCTCTTACACTGTTGGTGGGAATGTAAATTTGTGCAGCCACTATGGAAGACAGTATGGAGGTTCCTCAAAAAACTAAAAATAGAACTACCATGTGATCCAGCAATCCCACTCCTGGGTATATATCCAGACAAAACTATAATTGGAAAAGACACATTCACCCCTATGTTCATAGCAGCACTATTTACGATAGCCAAGACATGGAAACAACCTAAATGTCCATTGACAGATGAATGGATAAAGAAGATGTGGTACGTATATAAAATGGAATGTAATTCAGCCATAAAAAAAGAATGAAATAATGCCATTTGCAGCAACATGGATGGACCTAGAAATTATCATACTAAGCAACTTAAGTCAGAAAGAGAAAGACAAATACCATACGATATCACTTATATGTGGAATCTAAAATATGGTACAAATCAACATATCTACAAATGAAAAAAGACTCACAGAGAACAGACTTGTGGTTGCCAAGGGGGAGAGGGGTGGGGGGGGGGAAGGAATGAGAGTTTGGGATTAGCAGAGGCAAAGTATTCTATATAGCAGCAGCCCCCAACCTTTTTGGCACCAAGGACTGGTTTTGTGGAAGACAATTTTTCCACGCATTGGGAGGGGGGGAGGGGGATGGTTCAGGAAGTAATGTGAGCAATGGGGAGCAATGGGGAGCGGCAGATGAAGCTTTGCTCGCTCGCCTGCTGCTCACCTCCTTCTGTGCATCCTGGTTCCTAACAGGCTGCGGACCGGTACCAGTCCATGGCCTGGGGGTTGGGGACCCCTGATATATAGGATGAATAAATAACAAGGTCCTACTGTATAGCACAGGGAACTATATTGAATATCCTGTGACAAACCATAATGGAAAAGAATATGAAAAATAATATATGTATAACTGAGTCACTTTGCTGTACAGAAGTTAACACAGCATTGTAAATCAACCATACGTCAGTAAAATTAAGAAGAAAAAAAAAACAACTAGCCCCGTATCAAAATGTCCAACCTGTGACCATTGGTTACCATATGAGACACCTTCCACCTAAGATTGGAAGCAATGCAAGCATGCTACCAGTCATCCCTGATAAGCAAGCTGGTATTCTACTGGAAGTCCTAGCTAGTCCAGTAGATAAGGAAAAAATTAAATAAATTTTAAAGATTGGTAAGAAAGAAATGAAACTTTTAGTCACAGATGACATGACTTTGTGTAAAAATACCCCAAAATTGACACACACAAATACTCAAGTAGTAAATGAGTACAGCAAGGCTGCAGGATACAGAAGAAAGGTTAATATACAAAAGTAAGTTGCTTTTGTGTATACCAGCAGTGAACAATTGGAATTTAAAACTTGTGACTTTGTCTCTGTCCTAGAGGATGAGATGAATTTTTTTCTTAATTATTAAAGCTTAATAATGAAATGTCTCAGTAGAGAATTTTGGTTCAATATCCCCAGGTATTGAGCAGGCAGTTTGAATTTTCATACTCTACAATTTAATTTCATAAACACCTTTATTTCTAGTTTTAAATATTAATTAGGCTTCATTCATTTATTTTTCTGCTTCAGATGCTACAAATATTATACTGGATAATCTTTGTTCTTTGTTGTCTTCTACATTTATTACTTTCTCACATATTATTATTACCATTTATTTTCTTTTCTTATTTCTTCTCTATATTTCTTACTGTATGTTAACATGTACCAATTATTCTTTAGGTACCTATTAATTTTATCTTCATTTCTGAGATGTATCCTGAGATATTTCTTTCTTTTTATTTTTTTGAAATTTCTTTCTTTAGATCACTCAGGTCTATTTCACATCTTTTTTTGTATATTTATTTTCAGTTTTTGAATTTCTGAGTCACATTGCTATTTTCCATTTGCAATTTCTGGTTTAATTATCTTCAGTTTCAACCTGAGTTATGCTTCATGGCTTCATTTAATTGATGTGCTTTACTATGCTTAAGAGTTTTTATTATTTTTAGAGTATCTTTATATAGATTCTGGGCTTTTTTTTTTTTGCTGGGTTTCACTTTTCTTTGTCATATTTGTTTTGGATTTTTCTGCACCATCAATTTCAGGATACTTCTCACATTATGGAGGTGGTTTATCCTGATGTCTGACTTCAAGGCTTTCTCCTTCTGCTAACAACAACAAAAAAAGCTTCTCCTTTCTGTTTGTTTCAAATACATGACACTTCTTTCTTTGGCCTTACGTCTTCTAATTTATTGCTGACCTCCTGTCTCAGCAGAGTTATCTTCTTTAGTTGGTCCTTTCTTTCTTTTCACCGCCCTGGACACCCAAGGACATTTCATCATCAAAGGTGTCTCTCTTCTCCAGAAGCATTGACTTCTCAAGACAGACATCTCTGGTGCCACGCATTTTCCAAGCCCTTTACCTGTGTCTCTCCCATAGCCAGTGTTTCCCACTGAATGAGGCCCTGACACCTTCCTTTTCTGAAGCTGAACTCTAGTTAGTATTGTATGTGTTCAGTCACCCTATGACTCTGTTAACACTCCTCTCTCTTCCATTTAGCCCCCACCAAACTCCCTTCATCTGGATGGAGTCTGGAGCTAATTTTTCCAGTCTTGGGTGTTTATTTACCCTATTAAGAAATAAACTGAGTTTTATCATCTTCTTCAGTGGGGAGTTTAGTTTGATTTGCTTTTTTTTTTTTTAATTTGGATGTTTTCCAATTTAGAAGAAAAACTGAGAGCATTAGAGTCCTGAAGGCCATTAGAGTCTCCTACATGAGCTCAGAAACCTCTGCACATTCCTTTATCACTTAAGAGTACAATATAATATCCCTCCAAAGGAATCGTTTTTGGACTCATTAATTCTAGATAATATTTACATTCTATTTTATATCGTGAGTGTACTACAACTTATTTTGATTTTGGTAAAAAGTCTCAGTTACATATGATGAATTTACTCTGGTGTATTTTAGCAAAAACTGGATTTACTATAGAGTAGTGGTAAAGTAACTATACACACTATATCAGTTTTGTTTTTAAAGTTGTTGTCCTGGGGATCATGTGTTGATTGTTTTCACTCTCAAAAGAGTCCTGGTTGATGACAAATTGTATAGTCACCTAATTAATGGCTCACACCATCATTGGGGAGCTGGAGAAAGATATCTGAGGCTAAGCTTCTAGGCACAATACCTGAAACTATGCTGCTGCCACTGTTGCCACCAAGCTCAAAAGGTCAGGCTCTCCACTTCAGTGTAACAGCTTCTGTCATCCATGCCACTGCTGCCTCAGGAACTGCCCCATGTACCTAATACCCCTGAAAAGTGGACACTTCCCGGGGTGAAGAAATCTGAGAAGGACTGTTTCTCCATGTTTCTCAATTCTGGATCAGTCTCAAGTGAGTGCATCTGCCTCTTCAGCATACAAGTCAGAGTGTCTCTTGCAGTTAAGATACAGGCAGTTGTTCTGAGCTCTACCAGTCATGCACATCCGCACACACAATAAGTCTATCATTCTTTTTATGGGTTCATAGTTTCCTGGTTAAATTAGAAATGCTTCCCCTTTGTTGAACTTATGGCTTCCTATGTTTATTTTTCTCTTCCAAGTTATTTACTTGCTTATTGAAGAGGTGTACATTTTCTAAAATGTGATTCTCTTAATTCTTTGGGGAGCCACACATCAGTATCATTCCACTGATTATACAGTTGAAATTCATTAAATATATGGTACGGCAAAAGCAAAATACAATATTCTTAAATCCAGTATTATATTTCAAGAGTTGATAAATTAAGTGTACCCAGAGAGTAACCCCAAGGACTAAGTGAATCCTGAAGGCATTGAATTCATATCAGAAGTGGGACAAATATAACTGTAAGATAGGATGATTTAAAGAAAAATAACTCTTGACTAAGTTATAAAGTGCTATCACGTGAAAGGGGAGAGAGATTTTGTCTCTACTTAAAGATAGAACTACGGGGCTTCCCTGGTGGCGCAGTGGTTGAGAGTCCACCTGCCGATGCAGGGGACACGGGTTCGTGCCCCGGTCCGGGAAGATCCCACGTGCCATGGAGCGGTTGGGCCTGTGAGCCATGGCCGCTGAGCCTGCGCATCCGGAGCCTGTGCTCCGCGACAGGAGAGGCCACAACAGTGAAAGGCCCGCGTACCGCAAAAAAAAAAAAAAGATAGAACTAGTGGAACTAGGTACCTCATACAAGTAATTGTACTTACTGTATTTAAGTATTTCTAATTTATTTTTGTTATATTGTTAACAGAATTCTTATACTGTATTAGAGATTGTTTTTAATCCACAAAAGTCCACTTCCAAACCTAAGACTAGGGTATGCTTCCAACCCAAAGCATTTTATTTTTAAAAATAGTAAGAAACAAGCTGTCTTAAAAATAGTATGCTATCCATTAATTTGCCCTATAGTATCATTCCAAAGGACATTTTGTCAATTAATTGGCAGGCCAAAGAGCCCAAGAAGCAGTACAGTTTTATTTTGGTATAACATTATACCAGGTTGAATATGTGTAAAACAAAATAAGCAAAAGTAAACTAATTTCAGAGGAGGTCAGAGAATCTTAGAGACATTAAGTAATTTGCATAGGACCAATAGCTAAGAAATGACAGAGACAGTATTCATGAGCCCATGAGTCACAAGAAGGACATCGCTCCAGAAC
This sequence comes from Phocoena sinus, assembly GCF_008692025.1. Classification (NCBI taxonomy): domain Eukaryota; kingdom Metazoa; phylum Chordata; class Mammalia; order Artiodactyla; family Phocoenidae; genus Phocoena; species Phocoena sinus. The sequence continues at coordinate 98,781,351 of NC_045765.1, read as the reverse complement.
TATCCGTTATGACATGCCTTGTGTTCAAAGCAGTCTGCCTTTAAGAGAGATTCAAGGAAGATGTTATTAGTCTTCAAATAAGAACAGTATCATCTGCATGGACAACTGAAATATTTTGTAAAGATAAAGAAGTTTGCATCACCAGATAGCTCACAGGTAAATTATTTGTTAAGAAAATGGGCAATTGAGTTTGAATTGTCCATTTGATTTTCTAGACTGATCCAATTTTCTTTGGTTGGTTCTATGTGTCTAAAGCCTAAGAGAAAATTTTCATGTGTTCCATAATATAGCTTATATAGCATAATATAGCTATATAGCTTCTCCCAATTTTAGACTAGTCCAAAGTATTTCTGCTCTCATTGTACAATGGTTCTCATGAGGCCCAGTGAGAGGAACAAGTGAATTTTTCAACTAGTGAAGTTCTACTTTCATCAAGTATATACAACTTAGTCAGATACATAATTACTTTGGGCAGTGAGTGGGTTTTTCAGTTGGTTTTAAGCTGTCCGTACAACTTAAATATAGACCAAGCATGGGAGGAATATTTGTAAAATTATTTTTAACAAATAAATGTTCCATTTTTGTATAGACTGAACCCTGATAACTATGGCTTTACCTGGTTGGTTATAGCAACATGACAACTATCAACCACTCTGTCAGTGCCATGATATTTCACCTCCTTAACTCATTCTGGTTAAACTAATTATATAGAGAACACTAGTAATGCTTTCTCTGTGTTTCACATGGCAACCAGGTTTTCTAAAGTTAAAGAAAAAAATGTTTACTGTCACATCATCAAGGAAGTCTTTATTGAGCCCCACAGAATACTTTACGTGGAGCTACTTAAATAGTATTAATTTATTGCCTTGAGGTATCTATGTGATATCACAGAGTTTCAATTATCTTCTGGTGTTTTATTACATTCATTCTGTGTCTTTTTTTTTTTTTTTAAGAATATAGTCAATGGTAAATATATTTAAGCTGGTACATACTATTACTTATACTCTTCTAAGAATTATTAAAGTTTTAAAAATTCTACGCAAACCTTTTAATTTTAATGGCATAATTAAGTGAAAAATTGTTGAAATTTTAGGGTTGGATAATTATTTTAAAAATTGGCTGACGCAGCCACCACAGAGTATTTATAAATTTATGCATCACAGAGTAAAAATACTCTCAGATAAAAACGTCCCCATGGTGCTCATATTTGAAAGTACATGAATTAAATATGCCTCCCTCATCTCTGGTGGTACATGGAATTTTTATGTCTTACTAGGCTTCTGTATTTATTTTATGTAAAAATACTAGTATGCCACTAAAATTTTTATTTTTCTGTAGATGTCATAGCATAAGATATAAAAAACACAGCACTGACTTCACTTAAAATGCTCCAGTGTGACTTACCCCACAATTGTCTCTAAGTCCTATTGAATATAACATCCCTATCTTCCTTTTCCTATGGATTGCAAGAATAGTTACTTTATCTACATGCCATCCTTCTCCTCTGAATTTCAACTGCTCTTTTATTTCTCTTGCTTAAACATATCTCCCCTCATTTTTCTAACATTCTAAATATGGATATGGTATTCTTTTTTTTTTTCGGTGCGCAGGCCTCTCACTGTTGTGGCCTCTCCCGTTGCAGAGCACAGGCTCCGGACGCGCAGGCTCAGCGGCCCTGGCTCACAGGCCCAGCCGCTCCATGGCATGTGGGATCTTCCCGGACCGGGGCACGAACCCGTGTCCCCTGCATCGGCAGGCGGACTCTTAACCACTGTGCCACCAGGGAAGCCCTGGTATTCTTATAATTCAACATTTTCTAAGCTTGAAGCTCATGTACCAAAAACTGTTGTCTAGTTAGATATGATTAATTAGATTTAAGTGAGCATTATTTAAGCTAATATAGCATAAACAATTAAAAGTCCAGGCTCTGGGGTTAGATTTCCTGGATCTAACATTTCTGCTTGTGTGCCGGTGAGCAACTTACTGGAGCTCTTAATGACTCAGTTTTCTAATCTGTAGAGTGAGGATAACAACAGTGTCCATGTCATTGGGTTGTTGTGAGGACTAATGTGATAATCCACTAAGTAAGACCTTTAAACAATAAATGGCACAATGAAAGCATGCATTATAGTTAGACATCTGGGGGTTTGGTTAATTATTACTACTATATAATAATAGTTATTATTATTATTATATAATTTGATTTAATTTGAAAGCCATCTCTTAAAAAACCCTGCCAGGCACAATATAGGGCCAGACACTGAAGATATAAGGATGAGTAATATATGGTCACTTTTGAAGAAAAGTAAGAAACGGTAGAGAAATAATATATGATAGAAAGAGAGTATGGGGAAAATGCACAAAAATTTTGAAACTACTCCAGCTCAGTTTTATGATCAAGTCTAAGGGGACTAGATTTATAAGATTCCAGCAATAAACAAAATCTGAACTCTATCTGAAACAAAATTTGAAAGCTTGAAGCAATCGTAATTTCCTCAATAGAAATCATTTTTCACTAAATCCCTATTGAAGAAACTAATCATTCTTCATAACATTGGTCACTATGTAACTCTGTGTTATACAGCCATTTGTTTATTTGTTCATTTATTGTTTTTCTCAATAAACTCTAATTTCCATGAAGGCTGAGACTCCCTTTGTATTTGTCACTGTCTGTCAATGCCTTGCACATAGTACATGGACGGTGATGTGGGGTTATATTATATGGCATTTCCCAAACTGATTTGATTTTGGACCTTTGTCACTGTGGCTCATGTTATGGAATTAGTACTCCTGGGGACATACTTTGGGAGACATTATGCGCTGAATATTTTCAGTTTGGTTCTCCAGGTCCACTTTCCATCCATTTCCTCTCACAATTTGCCCCTGGATGTTGATTGTACTGACAGGCTCCCTTTCCTTCTGCTTCTGGTTGGATTCAGTCCATCACAGGCAATAACAAAAGATCCAGAGGAAAGGAGGAGAATGGATGGATGGAGACATTTATTCTCCAGGTCCCTCTTCTTAGGTCACTGTGGGTTGACTGCATCTCTGCTGAAGTCCACAGCTTCCATGAAGTGATTCTCTCCATAAAGATACCCTCTCTGTGTACAGGTAACATCCCCCTTCCCTTATCCCATCAGGCTAGCTTTGGTGAAGGCTTCCCAGGTCTCCAAACCTTCCTTTTTCAAGCCTCAGGTTACTGCACTATCACTGGCTGGTTTTCCAAAAATCTGCCGGATGTCTTAAATACTCCCTTTGACAAACTTTCTTCAATTGCTCAGTTTGGTTATACCATCTGTTTCTTGCCAGAGCCCTATTTCACGCTGAGCTATAATCCCATTATATCCTTAGTCTTTTTAAGTGGATGGGTATTTAGGTAAGGTCTATCTCAAGGTTTCTACTTTTGTCAGTCTACTGGATAGAGGTTTTAGAGGTCCACAATTGGGCAACATGAAGTCAGAGTACCCCTGCATATAGAATGTTACCTATGTCACGAACAAGTGTTTGATTTCTGTGAAGAGAGTTCATATATTTTTATAAATTCTCAGAAACAAATAGGAGGATAATCATGCTCTTAAAATTACAGTTCCTGCTTTTGGCAGTTTTCTCTGCACTAAAAATTAATACGCCTTGTTTATGGTTTCCTAAGACAACCCTCAGAATGGGAGAAAATATTTGCAAACGAAGCAACTGACAAAGGATTAATCTCCAAAATATACAAGCAGCTCATGCAGCTCAATATCAAAAAAACAAACAACCCAATCCAACAATGGGCAGAAGACCTAAATAGACATTTCTCCAAAGAAGATATACAGACTGCCAACAAACACATGAAAGGATGCTCAACATCACTAATCATTAGAGAAATGAAAATCAAAACTACAATGAGATATCATCTCACACCAGTCAGAATGGCCATCATCAAAATATCTACGAACAATAAATGCTGGAGAGGGTGTGGAGAAAAGGGAACCCTCTTGCACTGTTGGTGGGACTGTAAATTGATACAGCCACTATGGAGAACAGTATGGAGGGTCGTTAAAAACTAAAAATAGAACTACCATATGATCCAGCAATCCCACTACTGTGTATATACCCTGAGAAAACCATAATTCAAAAGGAGTCATGTACCACAATGTTCATTGCAGTTCTATTTACAATAACGAGGACATGAATGCAACCTAAGTGTCCAGCGACAGATGAACGGATAAAGAAGATGTGGCACATATATACAATGGAATATTATTCAGCCATGAAAACAAACGAAACTGAGTTATTTGTAGTGAGGTGGATGGACGTACATTCAGAGTGAAGTAAGTCAGAAAGAGAAAACAAATGCCGTATGCTAACACATATATATGGAATTTTAAAAAAATGGTTCTGAAGAACCTGGGGGCAGGACAGGAATAACGACGCAGACATAAAGAATGGACTTGAGGACATGGGAAGGTGGAAAAGTAAGCTGGGACGAAGTGAGAGAGTGGCATGGACATATATACACTACCAAATGTAAAATAGATAGCTAGTGGGAAGCAGCCGCATAGCACAGTGAGATCAGCTCGGTGCTTTGTGTCCACCTAGAGGGGTGGGATAGGAAGGGTGGGAGGGAAGGTGACACAAGAGGGAGGAGATATGGGGATATATGTATACATATAGCTGACTCACTT